>NC_139588.1:723428-738428 GCF_946808225.1 Silurus aristotelis | reverse complement strand
CACACACACACACACACACATACTGCATAAAAGAAACAGATAGTTCTCACTAAATAAAATGTTTTAATATATACACTCATTTCAAAACACACAGGATGTGTAATTTGTATAAACTGAGAGAGTGAAGTGTGTGTCATTGTGTATCTGCAGGTTGCGTGATTGTGGAGTATCAGATGAAGGCTGTGCTGCTCTCGCTTCAGCTCTGAGATCAAACCCCTCACACCTGAGAGAACTGAATCTGACTAAGAATAAAGTAGGAGACTCAGGAGTGAAGTGTCTCTCTGCTGTACTGGAGAATCCTCACTGTAAACTGGAGATACTGTGGTAAGATCATCTCTCTGAGAGTCACATGACCTGCTCCTCAGTAACACACATTCTCTAATAGTGAGACTGAAGCAGAGCTTTTAGGTTCAGCATCAATGTTCTGAGGAGGAACTTTATAGTTGTATTTTTTTACTTTTGTTTGTTAGTTTAAATTAGTGTTGATTTAATTTTTATCTTTTTATAATCATGACTTTTTATTGACTTTTGTATTGTTTTAGTTTCTAATATCTAATAAATGTACAAAAGTGTTGATATACATTGAGGAAAATAAGTATTTGAACACCCTGCTATTTTGCAGGTTCTCCCACTTAGAAATCATGGAGGGGTCTGACATTGTCATCGTAGGTGCATGTCCACTGTGAGAGACATAATCTAAAAAAAAAATCCAGAAATCACAATGTATGATTTTTAAACTATTTATTTGTATGATACAGCTGCAAATAAGTATTTGAACACCTGAGAAAGTCAATGTTAATATTTGGTACAGGAGCCTTTGTTTGCAATTACAGAGGTCAAACGTTTCCTGTAGTTTTTCACCAGGTTTGCACACACTGCAGGAGGGATTTTGGCCCACTCCTCCACACAGATCTTCTCTAGATCAGTCAGGTTTCTGGCCTGTCGCTGAGAAACACGGAGTTTGAGCTCCCTCCAAAGATTCTCTATTGGGTTTAGGTACAGAAATGTACAGGTTGTTTTTACTCCATACACATGAACTTACTTTGATCAATTAATCAATAAAGTCAATAAAAGAATCCCAAACTGCTGTGTGTCTTGTCCTCGCTATTAATGACGTCATTAGAGCTCCACTACTTCTAATTACCTGCTGTGACAGTGAGCTCTAATACACATCACACTGCCACCTACTGGTCATTTATGATTCTGCAACATTCAGCACATGCGCAGGAAAGCACAGATGTGACGTCGCAAAAGAAGGGCGGGGCTTCACTATGTGACGTCACAGTAGGACAAGTCTGTATAAGTCAGAACAGTCAGTATTTCTCATTTCTCTGATCAGTTACTGTGAGTAACAAGACATAAAGTTAAGAATGGAAGTGGAAGAGATTTTTCAAAGCATAAGAGAAAAGAAATCTAAACAGGCTGCTGAAAAGAAGGAGGCACTGAAACACATAGAGAAAGTAGCAGCAGAGTTGGATTCATTTCTTAATCTGATAAAGGAGAAGAAAACACCAGAGACAGAAGAGAAAGACATTCTGGTACAGATGGTACAAGAGCTGGAGGCTACTTTGGCCTCTGAGCAAAAGGACCGGAAACAGGAGATAAATGAGAGAAACGCCACACACCTCCAGAACATCACTAAGCTTCTGTCTTCACTGAAACTCCATGAGGAACAAGAGAAAATTGTAGAAAGTGAGAGAGAAAGCTGGGCAAGAGAACAAAAACAACTGCAGGAACGTGTTGCTCAGCTGGAGGCCACTTTGGAATCTAAACAAAATACATTTGAGAAAGAAAAAGAGAAGGCCAAACTAGACATGGAGGAGATGATCACCTCACAGCTCCAAACCACTAGGGATCTCCAGAATTCCCTGATTTACTGTGAAGAAGAGAAGAAGATTGCAAAGCATGAGAGAAATAATTTAATGAGAGACCGAAAGCGACTGGAGGAACATGTTGCTCAGCTGGAGGAAACTTTAAAATTTGAGCAATATAAATTCAGGCAAGAAAAAAAGAAGGCCAAACTAGACATTGAGGAGATGATCACCTCACAGCTCCAAACCACCAGGGATCTCCAGGATTCCCTGATTTACTGTGAAGAAGAGAAGAAGACTGCAAAGGATGAGAGAGATCATTTGATGAGAGACAGAGAGCGACTGGAGGAACGTGTTGCTCTGCTGGAGGAAACTTTGGAATCTGAGAGAAATAAATGGAAGGAAAAACTAAAGGCCAATTGACAGATCAATCACTTAATACACAACTTCCTTAATAATTCATTAAGAACAGGAAATAGCAGCAGTGGAGAGCAAAATATCTGCAAAGCTCTGGGCAGGATTAGATTCTGCATGTGAGCACATGTTTTACATATAATAAAGTACAAAAATAGATCTATCTTTATTGTAATAGTTAATACAAATTACATGTTTAAATATAGTGTGTGTTTTGTTTCTGTTATTAAAGTGTTGAACATCATTTAAATTCAACTAAGAATTAAAATCCACATGATCAAATGTTGGGAAAATGTGACAAAAGTAAATTATATTAAAATAAAGGTTCTGTTTAACTGCAGTCCAATCCATCCTCAATGCTCCTGTTCTTACTCCGGAATTTCATGGAACCACCCAAGGCGTTGATGAGAAACCGTCCCAAGCTGCACAGAGTGTCCTCCAAGAAGAGAACACTATCCAGAGGCAGACCTGGATGAAGTGGGAAGATCCACAGAGGGGAGAGGAGCAGGAACAGTGGTCACTGGGACCTCAGGAGCGAGAGAGAGAGAGAGAGAGAGAGAGAGAGAGAGAGAGAGAGAGAGAGAGAGAGAGAAGAGGAAGAAAGAGAGTGAGAGAGGAAGAGAGAGAGGGTGACAGGAAGAGAAGGATATGGATTATTAAGTGTCCTTATTGTTGTATGAAAGTTTTTGTCACTGTGCAGTTTGGACACCGGCAAGGCTCGCTATGGCAGCATAACTAAAAGGGAGAACCAGAAGGTAACACAGACATGAGGGATCTCTGGGATAAGAGACGGCCCACCACACCACCGTCAACAAACCTGAGTGAACGTGTGAATGTGAGGGGACGACAGCATACAAATATCCCAGTTCACCAAACACTCTATATCCATGCTCCCTCCAGATCTGAGCCTTTACCTGAGAAAAAATCTACTCATCAAAGGCTTGACTGAATAAATGTGTTTTCAACCTCGACTTGAACACTGAGACTGTGTCTGAGTCCTGAACACTGATTGGAAGGTTGTTCCATAACTGTGGGGCTTTATAAGAAAAAGATCTGCCCCCTGCTGTAGTCTTCATTATTTGAGGAACCAACAGATAACCAGCACCTTTTGATCTAAGTAGGCGTGGAGGATCATACCGTTAAGTGCTTTATACGTCAGTAGTAATATTTTATAATCAATGCGAGATGTAATTGAGAGCAGTGTAGATGATAAAAACAGGAGTGATGTGGTCATATTTCCTAGATCTAGTGAGGACTCTTGCTGCTGGATTCTGAACTAACTGAAGCTTATTTCTGCACTTACTCACACACCCAGACAGTAAAGCGTTACAGTAGTCTAATCTAGAAGTAACAAAAGCATCAACTACCGTAATTTCTGGACTATAAAGCGCACCCATGTATAAGCCACACCCACTGAATTTTAAAAAAAGATATATTTTTAACATAAATAAGCCGCACCTGTCTATAAGCCTACACTGAAACTAAACAACTTAACACAGGCTTTAACGAAAGACAGTGCCTGTAACACGGCTTGTAACAAAACAGGAGCCTACCAGTAAAGTCAATGGTCCTCCAGTGAACTGGAACCAGTGAAGTCATCTCCTTCAGGGTCGGAGTTGAACAGCCTCAGAATTGCTTCATCTGATGTTCCCTCAGAATCGTTTTCATTGTCGCTCTGGTCATGTTCATCTGAAGGCAAATTCCCTGCTGAGCTCGTGCTGCCCTCTTCAACACACAGTAGTGCAGACTTTAGAAACCCGTTGATTATAGTGGATTTTTGACCGTGCTCCACGCTGTCAGGATCCACTTGCAGACTCGTCCATAAGTTGCTCTTCGCATTCGGCCCGTTTTAGTGAAGGATTTCTCCCCCCTCGTCATCCAAACCTCCCACTGAATACTTTGTTATGCCCCCGGGAATCACAGCTGGAATGGAGTTTGTCCTCTTGATGGCTTCTTTCACAGAATCTGTTACGTGAGCCCTCATGCTGTCCAGAACGAGCGATGCCTTGTTCGTGTGAAAAAATCCTCCTCTTGCCGTATCACTGCGTCAGCCGTTCTTTCATTAGTCTTTCCGTTATCCATCCTTTCTTGTTTACTTTGACAGCAATTTCTTCCAGGAGTTTTTCTTTTAGCATCGTAATCCATTTAAAGAGGACCATCGGTGAAAGTTTTTCTCCCGACGCCGTACAGCTCAGTACGCAGGTAAAGTGTGTTTTTTCGTGGCCAGTTGATTTTAGCACGATGAATGATTCACCTTTTCTGTTCACAGTCTGAGTTAAGCGGCAGATCAAATGTCAGCGGAACCTCATCCATATGAATGATGTCGTGCGGGACGATGGAATGCTCCGCTATCTTTGCACGAGTGAATTTGCGGAAGTTTGAAACTTTTTCCTCGTAGTCGGGAGGGAGCTGCTGACACAGAGTCGTCCGTGACCTTATGGACAGGTCTTTACGTCTCATTAATAAACTCCACGATGGTCCACCTCCAAAATCCTCAAGCTTCATTGCGGTGGCGATAATTTTCACTTTCAGTCGGATCTGCACAGTTAACACCTCGGCCGTCCGCTCTCTGTGCGTCCGAAAAATACAGTACTAAATATAGGTATTGTTGTGTGTGTGTGTGTGTGTGTGTGTGTGTAGATCTGGACGTCACTCACAGATGCTGAAGAAGCTTTGACTGAATATTAAACTTGTGCTGGTTTCTCCTCCACAGCTGGAACTTGAGCTGCAGCTGGTTTCTCCTCCACAGCTGGAACTTGAGCTGGATGTGGGTGGACTCTGGATGTGGTGGTTCCTCTCAGTCTCGCGCTTCTTACGAGATTAAAGTGTTGATAGAGCTGTAACACAACAGAGACACTGCTCTTACATACTGCTGTTAGTCTTTATGCCGACACCAGCAAAATTACCCCCTGATGCTGACTGAAATCCCCTCATATGACCAAACCCACACTTTATATTAATAGATTACACTTTATGGTCATTAAAAAAAGTTTGCCGTCCATAACTTTTTGTCTCCGTCTTGTAACCGACAACCTTCAGGAGAGACGTCGTGTCCACACACAATTCATATGTAACAGATCTAATACAGGACTTTAGTAAATAAACGTTTGGACCCCCCTGGTCTAAAGGGTCTACTATATTCTACTACTACTTACACACTCAGCAGCTACCTGATGTTCAATAGTAGAAAAATGTTTAATAGAGCGACTGTACGACTGCTGGAACAGTGAGTTTCCAAACTTTATGGGTTTTTATTCTGCAATAACTAATGGAATGGATAATAATGGATAATGAAATTGGTTGTTAGTGAATGCTGTTATTCATCATGTGAAAATGGTGCAGTTTAATGAAGTGTTATTGTGTAAACTGTTTGTTTGTAACTTCGGGAGTCGCACTGGACATCGTGATGATTTAATTAAAACGCTGAGAACAAACACTAAATCTAAAAGCAGCAAATAACAGCATTTATACACCAACGCATATTTTTCCTTTCTTTTTCATTAAGTCTGTTATTTTGCTGTGTTTCTCTATTTCATTCTCTCATCTGTTTTCAAACGTGATTTACTGCCACTTTACTACCTTCAAATGCTTGTTTTCAATGTTTGTATTTTTAATTTATGCAAAGATAATTTCATTACTCTACAGAATATATTTATATTTATTTATAACTCACTAAATGTAGAATATTGAACCTGCGGATGAAACCTATTGAAGCTAAGATTAGTTAGCCGGCTAGTTAGCCTAGCTCATGGATCTCAAAGTGTGGGACTCGGTGTTGCAAAGAGAATAAACCCCATAAAGACTAGAAAGTCACCGTTACAGGGTTCTTACAGTCGCTCCATCCCGGCAGAGGGTCTTCATCCTCCACCTGGAACACGGAGTTTCTCCCGGAGCTCATTACTGATGATTCAGAGTAGTGATTTGTTCGGTTATGAACGATTCCTTGATTCTGAACGAGTCTTCAATGTGACTCAGAAGAACGATTCGTCTCTAAGAGTGATTCTTTATTTTCTAATTTCATTTTCATAAATGAGATTCAAAGAACCGAGTCACTAAAATGATCCGATCTTCCCATCACTTTTACAGCAAAGGCGTGTTGATACTAGAAGCTCCGCCTCTCTGGTTGCGTCCGCATCCCTGATTGGTGCAGCAAAATCTCTTTTTCTGGTGACCGACATCAAGACTGCTTGTGGATCATTTTCGAAATATTTAATAAAAACACACTTTATATACAAAAAACAAGTAAGTTTCTATTACTGATTTTACTTTATTTATGCTGATTATTTCCCTGTAATATAACATTCCCAATGTATTATCTATACTGTAGAATTGTCTGTCATGTGATTTGATCACATTTGATCCATGTAAATCTCTGTAAACAAAATCAACATGTGATAAACTGCACAGGAAAATCTAGTGTTCTATCTCAATCTTTTCCTTTCTTTTCCACAGAAATGCTTTAAATGCTTTATGTATTAAAAACCAGCTTCTGCCTTCAGTGTGTAAGAGAGTAAAAGCACATTATTACTGCATGATACAATTCTGTCAAATCAATTTGATCTCAGCATAAATCACCAATGTAAACATTCTAATCAACCTACATGTGTCAGGTAGGTACATGTGTGATAACAGTCAGGAGTTTGAGTCTGGAAAAACTGTGTGCTTGTGTGTCAGTTGTCAAATCTCCTCTCCCAGGAAATCAAACCCAGACCATCCTGAGAGCAAAGAGATCTGCATCAGAACATGCCCCCACCCAGTGCTGCTAAAAAGCCTCGACTTGATGCTGCAGCTCACAAACACACAAAACAATCCCTCATCACTAGTGCATTAAAAACACTGCAGCATTCCTGTGATGATGTTTTATCTCCAAACTGGATTGATGCACTACTTAAAGGGAAATGTGAACTTCCTTCTCTGACAGATCAAGAAAAATCTCTCATTTCCAAGTTTAGTGTAAACGAGGTCAGTGATTATCTTCTGTTTTATTTAGTGTGCATTCAATTCACACGCATGCATTTTATTTAGTGTACATGCAATTCTTTATCTGTGGATTTGAGTTTTCTCTTTTTCAATAGTCAATCCATAATTCACTGTTCCTGATGGTCTGAAATTGAACAGTAGATTTGATTTGTCATGTAAAAACTTTACTCCAGGTTTTGGTTAATGCAAATTCTAGTAGTTTTTCTAAACCTAATCTACAGTCAAGTCTTAACTCCCTAATATTTATTTTTCATGCATGACTTGAATACATGTTTGATTTAGTTGGATGTTGGTTGATCTTTTTCTTCCGTCTCATTTAGACGTTAGCAGAGACGTTTCTGAAAGCGGTTTTGGAGAAGATCAAGGTGGAGAAAGAGTCTATGGGACATGAACTCCTGCAGTCTCTCTGTAGGGTTTATGTGGGATTGTGTTAAAAAAGAGGAGACTCTCATAAAGCACATGCCCTCGCCTACAGATTTCTTAAAGAAGGTGAGATTATATTGACATGTCATTATATATTTACTAAAAATGATCTGGACAGTGATATAAAGAAGGCAATTGTGTTCTGTTTTTGGTTTTGTATTTCTTCCTATACAGTGTATTTTAAATCTGTGGTATCGTTTTGTTTCCTTTGCAGACTCTTCTGAAGCCCCAAAACTGATAATGGTCATGGTGACAGCATGGCCAAGTGTTTTTTCCCATAACAGCCCTTTATGCAGAGCCGTTCACATCGTGTGCAAAATGAAGGCATACGGAAAGATTTATTACTTGCTCAGCAAATATCTGCACTGGGATACGGTAAGTAGCTGATTCTCATCACAACAGTCATCAGAACAGTCATTAAACATCGTTTTTCAACTGGACTTTTCATGTGTTTTACTGCAATCTTAATCTACTTTTCATTTCCAATGTCCATGTGATCTATGGAGCAAATTCATTATAAATTCATGTTGAATTAAATTAATAAGTATTTAATTTCTTACTTCAAAATTCAAGCTAAAAGTGTTACAGGACACTTTCTTTTTTTATTAATAAAATCTTATCTTTATAAATAAGAATGCCTTAAACTGCACTTAACTCCAGCGTTAATGATGCTGTTTATGACAAAAATGATCAGATCAGTGCAATAAAGATGCAAGCAAATAAATCTGTTTCATAATATACTAATAAAGGAAGTGATATAGAGCCATGTGACACTGTGCTCACTACTGAATAAACAAACTAACGTTGTGCCTCAAATAACACACTCATGTAGTATTCTAGATCATTATTTACCCCTGTTACTGTCTGATACATAAACCCTTCAGTAACGCTGTGTGCTATTTTTCATGTGTATTTAAAATCTTGGGGTCATTTGGAGGTCATTTTCTAGGACTCCTCCTTACATAAGAGTAATAAATGGAGGTTATAAAAAGAGCAGAATGCACAGTTAGAGCTCCACCTCAGTATTTCAATCATCTGCACTTGTGATTGCTTGTGACCTTACAGTTATGATCATATTATTATAAACATTGTTTCATTGATCTGGGTTTTAAATAAATGATGTATTTTTTGCTAGGAGCCTCCTGGAGACCCCTACAGAGCCATCACCAGCACACTGAAGGCTCTTCTGAAAGACAAAAGTCTGACATTCCAGAAGAGCAGTTGGTATGGTGATGATCTCCGTCCTGCTGCCTGGGACTACGTCTTCAGCCTGGACCTTCTCTGTGCACAACTGGGCTGGATTTGGAGGGTCTCCCATGTTATATGGTACTGAATGTGAAACTGCTTCAACTTGTTTAATTCTCATCTTTCTAGATTTTTAAACATTAGATAAATTGCAAACCGGCAAATGTGAGACTCATATGAGACAGTGTGTGTGTGTGTCCCAGTGTGTGTGTCCCAAATACTGCAAACTTTCTATTCTTGTTGCATAAACTTACAATTGATGGTATTCTATTACTGCCACAAAAACACTTAATATGTCCAATTTTTTATTCATCAGAAAAAGTGTGTGGCTCATCTTGAATACTTTGCTGAAACAAACACAAACAGAGGAAAAAAAGTTCAGAAACGTCTCTGTAGCAGCAATTTTCAGGCTACTTGGTAAGTTTCCTGTGAATCCTGTTTTAAAGCATCATCTCACATTATTTCTGGATTCTTCTGTTTTTCACTCATGTTCTTTATCTCAATCAGGGCGACTTGGCCAAAATGGTCTTAAGGAGAACGTGGCAGCATCAGTGGAGGATCTGGTGAAAAGCATAACTGAGTTCAGGGGACAAAAAGGTATCACTAAAGGATCAATTAAACAAGTCCTTTATCAATCTTTATCTTTATTCTCTGATTTTTAGTTCTCTAGCAACAGGAAAGTGCTTCAGCAAGTCCTAATTTTATGATGGATTTTGTGTGCAGATTTGCCGTGGGAGGTGCAGCTCGCAGTGGTTTATGCCACTCATGATCTGGCACCCAGCAGCCCCAAAGTCCCTCTGAACGCTTTAGAATCGTGGAAGAAAGACCTCACAAAGCCGTTCCTCCAGCCGTCCCCAAGTGCCTGAAGCAGATCAGCTTCCTTTGTTCTCACCTAAAGTCAAGAAAAATTATTACATTAAATAATGTTTAATAGATTTTATTATTTTTGTACATAAATAAATAAAATACATAATAGATCTGCACAGTGTTATTGATTGTCTCTTTACAGTTTCGGGTCGTGCGTTTCACACCCAATCATCTGCCTTCAGTCCCAATCATCCTCTTAAGAACATCAATATGATGCCACAGCTGTAGACACCATCATTATTATACAGCATATAATACATGCAGTATAACAGAGCACATACAGATTCTTGTGCATTTTCCCTGCATTACAGTTTTCCTGCTGTTTTGAAATGAAGTCAAATTGTGTGTTTTTGTACAGATTCTACAAAGAAAATGCAAAAGTATAAATGGCTCAAGAAAAAGCTTAACTGTTGTGATCTGTTTGGGTTGACCTTTATATAATGTCCTTTATACTGAAAAAACCTTCAAAATGAGCGTGTTAATAAACACGTTAACCCAAATTCATTTTAACAGCACTAATATTATTAATGCACAATTAATGCAGCACGCATTTCTTCATTTTTATTAAAAATTAACCTTTAACGCAACACATTTATTTACAACGTCCTTTCCTTTACTCAGATAGTTATATTTTTATCATGCCCCAACAAACACTTAAATCTTGGAGAGGTTTTCCATACGAACTACGATTCCCGTGGGGTCTTTTCTGATCAGGGAAGAATCACACAGCACACAGAATGATGCATATGTTCTTATTCAGTTTAATGCAGATAACAGACAAGTATATGTACACACACTGGAAAAAACCTGACCTAAAACTGTTCCTGATTGGGTAAGAAGACATAGTAACCAGAGATATGTGAACCCACACAAAGACATTCCATGTACCTTACATACTCACATCGTAAACATCCTATAGACACTGAACAGACAACATAAGAATGTGTTTAGAGAACCAGTGTGAGGCTCATCTTAATACTAACAGATATGAAAAAATGTAAAAAAAAAAATATTTCAGCACTAAACATTTGTTTAATTGATGCGTTAAGTCTCAAATCAAGGACCAGAATCTGACAATTAAAACCATCCGTGAGGAAACAGCAAAAGTTCTGATTGGTGTCATGATAATTTACGTACAGGGGAAGCTTGTATTGTGAGTAACATGATTTATAAATACTTTACAGGAGGAGCAAAAACTTTTATTTATTTAACGCATTACGAGCAATAACTTGCATTGTGAACATCGAGCATCGCGCTAACAACATGCAAACGGCTCGCGCTCAACTACTCAGCTTTCCTTTTCCCAAAAGTCTTGGGGATCATCAAGATGTTTTCTGGCAAAAAGTGAGACGAGCCTTTACGGTCATTTTGCTTAGCAGTTTTCGTCTTGGAAATTTTTTTTTTGCCAGGTCTCTTTCTCATGGTGGAGTCATGAACACTGACCTTAACGGAAGCATGTAAGGCCTGCAGTTCTTTGGATGTTGTTGTGGGGTATTTTGTGACCTCTTGGATGAGTGGTCTCTGTGCTCTTGGGGTAATTTTGGTCAGCTGGCCACTCTTGGGAAGGTTCTCCACTGTTCCATAAGCTTTAGAAATGACTTTATAACCTTTTCCAGAATGATAAATCTCAATTACTTTCTCATTTGTTTCTGAATGTATTTGGATCTTGGCATGATGTCTCGCTTTTGAGGAGCTTTTGGTCGACTTCACTTTGTCAGGCAGGTCCTATTTAAGAGATTTCTTGATTGCTAACAGGTGTGGCAGTAATCAGGCCTGGGTGTGGTGAGAGAAATTAAAGTATTTCACACAGGGCCATGTTGTTTTGGGTTTTGTTTTCCCTCAATAATAAAAAAAAAAAAAAGTAAAAATATTTAAAAACTGCATGTTGTGTTTATTTGTGTATCTTTACTAATATTTAAATTAGTTTGATGATAAATAAGAAATTATGAAGGGGCAAACACTTTTTCACACCATTAATATATATATATATATATATATATATATATATATATATATATATATATATATATATATATATATATATATATATATATATATATATGATAAGAGGATGAGGAGAAACTAATTATGAAGCTACCAACAGGCCAACAGCAACACTGACGGAACTACAGGAATTTCTGGCAGGTGCTGCTCACACCTTACATGTGACTACTGTATACTGTATTCTGTACAAGTCTGGGCTGTGGGGTAGGGGGCAAGAAGGAAGCCATTCTTTAACAAAGAACAATATACAAGCCTGTCTGTCTTCTTCTTCCTCTTCTTCTTCTTTCAGCTGCTTCTATTAGTGGTCACCACAGTGGATCATCTTTCAAACCAACCACCTGCATGTCTTCTCTCACCACATCCATTAACCTTCTCCTTAGCCTTTCTTTTTTCCTCCTTAGCCTTCTCCAATATACCCCCCCCCCCCCCACACACACACACACACACACACACACACACACACACACACACCATATCTCAAAAACCCAAAGGTGATTGAGAGAGATCTCAAAGTGACCTACCCAGTAGCGCAACTCGTAGTGCTCAAAAAAAAAAAAAAAGCCCCACACTGTGGCAGAGACATTAATGCCCCCCGCCTGCAAAGCCGCTGTCAACAAGATGCTCGACCCTGACGCAGTTAAAGAAATAGCTAAAGTTCCTCTCAGATTACACAATTACCAGACATATTGATGACACTGAAAACAGAGAGACACTGAGAGCTGCTGAGCGAAAGCTTTGTGTTGAGTACATGTGTATTATCTAGCAAATCTAAGTTCCTTACCATCTCTCTCTCTCTCTCTCTCTCTCTCTCTCTCTCTCTCTCTCTCTCTCTCTCTCTCTCTCTCTCTCTCTCTCTCTCTCTCTCTCTCTCTCTCTCTCTCTCTCTCTCTCTCTCTCTCTCTCTCGATACCCAGAAGGACAAATGAAATAGGAGATGCTCCCAGAATAAACAGAATTGATGTTGATGCCATCAGGCACAATAATATTATTGGACGTTTGATTCTTTCGTGTGAAATGCTGCTTTTGTCTAAGTTACAGATGTTACATGTTTGTTTCACATGAAAATACAGTGAGCTGATATGTGAATAATGATGTGGCTGCATTCTGAACACTTGGTGCTTCTTATTCCTGCTGTTAAAATGTGTGACGTATTTCTTGTTGTTTTTTAGAGTCTTTATATGAGGTGTATGTTTCAACCACCTCCAAACCTTCACCATCGCCTAAAGATGAAATTACACAAAATAATTTCTCACATTTTTTAATCAGATTTTAAAACAATAACAACAACAAACATACAAAAATAAATAAATAAACCCTGTGTCTCTGTTTGTATTACTCCCCATTCTACTGGACCCACTGCATGGAGTTTACTGGGTGGCACCTGGAACTTCAGATCCCGGAAGATGCACAGGCTAAAACTCAGACACACAGACACGCACACACACACGCGCACGCACGCACGCGCGCACACACACACACACACACACACACACACACACACACACACATGCGCACGCACGCGCACACACACACACACACACACACACACACACACACACACACACACACACACACACACACACAGAAACCCTCACCACCACCTATAGATCAAACCACATAAAGAAAATAATCTCCTTATGTTTAATCAGATTTAAAATTAATAACAAAAATACAAATAAACCCTGTGCCTCTTTCACTAATATATACATCATTTTAAAATATTATTTGTACCTTTTGTGTGTTTGCATCTATTATATTTTATTATTTGACATTTTTGTAGATTTTCCGGTAATTTAAATTAAATGTTTTATTGTTCATATAACAGTGACTTGTGAATTTTTCTGTTAACCTGCATCATCTTCTGTGTTGCCTGTCCAGAGTAAAAACAACCCTATGTATTCACAATTCAAGTTTCAGTGACACGTCACATAACGTCACAGTTAAAGTATGTTAGAACCAATGATATTTGCATGGGAGGATCATGGGAATATCTTTTGGGTTATTGAAAACAAAGATGACTATTGTCAGAGCTAGTGGTTGGTCAAAATTAACACCATAAAGCAGGGGTCACCAACATGGTGCTAATTATGTTGATAATTATTGTGAGAAATCATTAAGATGATCAGTGTCTTTACATAGATCAGGGGTGTTAAACTCAGGCCCGCGGGACAAATCCGGCCCGACGTACAATTATATCCGGCCCGTGAGATGATTTTATAAAGATCTATTATTATTGTTATTAATGACACGGTGATATGAAGCACTGATAAACACAAACTACAGATCCCATAATGCAGCGCTTCAGCTGCCTTACCGAACACTAGACCACCTGGGAACATTCCAGCGTCAATCAAGTCGAGCTTCTGTTGATGTATTTAACTCTACAGTTATTGTGAAACAGCGCCTCACAGTGGCGAAGAGAAAAGTTAACTCTGAAAACAGAGCCTTTCAAAACCGATGGGATTCTGAGTAGATGTTTACTGACACTGGCGGTAAACACGTGTGTCTTATATGTGGAGCGAATGTGGCTGTAATTGAAGAATTGAATCTAAGACGCACTACGAGACAAAACATCAGGAGAAGCTGAAAAACCTGAATGCAGAGCAGAATATACAGAAAGTAGAAGAGTTAAAGAAGAATCTGACATTTCAGCAGATGTTTTTCACCAGAGCAAATCACAAAGTGAAGCTGGTGTGAAAACAGAGGAGAAATCAGAGTCATATCAGCCAGTTATTTACTGAGGGAGAGTTTCTGAAGAGCTGCATGATGAAGCTGTGAGACGTCTGGTGTTTGACTGGAGATATTTTTATGGAGAGCAAAATATTTGATGTTATTTGAAGTTTAAGATTATTTTTTTATAAAATGGCATAAGAGCAAAGAAATCTGATTGTTTTGATTTGTTGTGATTTTAACGTTTACCTAAAAGCACAATTTTTATTGATTTGTTCAGGGTTTTTTTGCAGCATGTTCATATTTCTAACTTGTATAATTTTGACAGGAGATATTTTTATGGAGAGCTATTTATTTAACGTTTAAGTTTATTTACTCTGGAATAATATTCCTGTCTGTTTTTATTCATATTTATGTAAAAAAAAAAAACATTGTTTTAGTGTGTTCAATAAATGTTTCTCCTGATCGGCCCACCACCTAAAGTGTGCTTTGAGTTTTGGCTCCATGTGCAATTGAGTTTGACCCTGACATAGATCATTATCATTAATTAATAATAATAACATATAATTAAAGGTAAATTAAGCAA
>NC_139588.1:665928-715928 GCF_946808225.1 Silurus aristotelis | reverse complement strand
CTGTTAGACATGCTTGGCACTCTGGAAAACCAGGATAAGTCACAATGGAAGGACTTTGTAAAGCCTTTGGTTCACGCGTATAATTTTATTAGGAATGAGGTGACTGGGTTCACACCATATGAGTTAATGTTTGGACGCCAGCCACGCCTGCCAGTCGACCTTGCATTCGGCTTACCTTTCAAAGAAGAGCAACAGAAGTCACACTCCCAGTATGTAAAGCACCTCAAATCCCACCTCGAGGAGAGCTACAGAATAGCTACAAGGAGTGCTGCCAAGGTGGCTGAAAAGAACAAAACAAGGTTTGATAAGCGTGTGACTCCTTCTGCTCTGGACACTGGAGACAGAGTACTTGTCAGGAACGTACGCATTCGTGGAAAGCACAAGCTTGCTGATAACTGGGAGTCCACCGTCCATGTGGTAGTGAGGAAAGCTGGAGACCTCCTCGTTTATACAGTAAAATCAGAGACCGGAGAAGGCCCCTGGCGCACCTTGCATCGAGACCTCTTGCTCCCATGTGGGTTCCTCCATGTAACACCAGAAGAACAACCAAAACCACTCGAGCGCCGCAAGACACACCAGAACAATCGCAGTGACCCAAGAGAAGTTGATCAGTCCTCTGATGAGGACGATATCATGCTTGTTACCTGGTCCCAAAAAGAAGCGGTTCCAGAAGTAACCAGATATATTGTCTCGGGAGATGTTCCAAGACACCATGGTCCAAGTCATTCTAAAGAGAGTCTGACGACAAACTTCAACAAAATGATTGATGATGTTCCAGCTAATGAGAGTAGCCTACCCGATGTTGCTCCAGTCAACAGAGTAACACAGAACCCGAACACACCTGGAAATGAACCTGTGGAAAAAAAAGACCTACCTGGAAGTGAATCTGTGGAACGAGAGACAAACTTATCTGACAATGGTAACCTTGTAAAAGGCTTGGATGAGGACTGCCCTGAACAACTTCCAGTCCCCTCTGACATGCCAGAATGTGATGAGACAAATGTTCTTGAAAATGAAGGAGAAGAGGAGATTAATGAGACAGAGGAACAGGCTGATACTGATGACCTAGTCAGGAGATCCATGAGGAATCATCAGCCACCTAGGCGGCTGAACTACACTGAACTGGGAACCCCCTTAGTCACAGTGGTGAAGTCATTCTTTCAAGGAGACTGACCACTGTGTGGAACAACCTCATAAGTGAGAATGATGCATCAGCTTGTCCCCCTGTTTTGTTTCCTCCGGTGATAACTGTTTGAACATTGACATGCACAGGGACGTGCATAAGTTAGGAGGGGAGAGTGTAACCCACCTAAGGATACTGAAGTGACACACTCTACTCTGCCTGCGGGTGGCCCATACACCCCAGGTAATTCACCTAAAAACAAGCTTCTCCGGTGAAGAAGTTGCTAGAAAGCAAACAATTCAAATTAATTCAAATTGTTTTATGTTGCTTATAAAAGATTGCTAATCGCGCTAGCTGCATGCTAATTGTTAACAATCTATAAGTCCTATTTGGTTTGTCATGCTGGCTTAGCTAAGCTAGACACCACTGTAGCAGATCTTTAATAGTGTTTACACCGCTAAAGGTGCCTTTATACTGTTTTTTTACTTGTTGACTTAAAAGTTAATATACATGTATTTAAAATAAGGGTGATTTAGTTCATTTAATTGTGAATATACATGTTTGTGTATGTATATGTATATGAGGAGGAGAAGTTTCTTAGCTGTTAAAAAGAATGAAAATGGTAAAATGTGATGGTTAAAATGTTAAGATGCAAAAACAGGTTCAAAAAGTTAAAAAGGTTAATATCTGGTTTCATAAATATGTTTCTGAAATCCTATGATTTATTTTGTACTGTAAGATATAAATACATGATTGTTGTTCATTGGAACTGACTTATGTTATGTGGTGTGATGTGTGCCTATTCATTTGCACAATGATCAGAGTATTTATAATCTTTACAATTGGTTATATTTGATTTGATATTTGAATGGAGAAAAGTTGATTAGATTTGAACAAAAATGAGGCAATTGTAATTAATGCATTCTGTACTGTATGTATAGATTGTTTTTTTAGAAAGGGATAGACCATCTGAATCTGACCCTAGCGGTCAGTGGCGAGCCAACCCGCAGAAGTAAACGGATCAAAAGCCCGGTGTGGCCAGCCGTGGCATCTTTGGACCAGCATCATCCTGTGCCTTCATTTGTGAACAGATAAGAACATAGGTAGACCTACCCGGGTAGTGAAAAGAACATACTCTACGAAACACACACACACACACACACACATCAACAACTTCTATGAACTCTTTCTTTATTTGAGTTTTTTATTTTGAGTTTGTTGTGCGCTGTGCACTCACGAAGCCTTTTTAGGTAGGCAGGGATTGTAAATAACTGCCAATTTATTTTGTATAATACTTTTATTTTTTTTTTTATTAAAAAAATAGCACTTTATTAAATAGCACTATGGAGGAGCAGGTGGAGAAGATGAGCATTACAGAGGAGCAGGTGGAGCAGATCAGCACTATGGAGGAGCAGGTGGAGAAGATCAGCACTATGGAGGAGCAGGTGGAGAAGATCGGCACTATGGAGGAGCAGGTGGAGAAGATCAGCACTATGGAGGGACAAGGTAATTAAGACATCTTTAAAGTTAGTTAATTTTGTAAAGGCTTAAATTGTTTAAACCATGTGGTACCTTAAAATTGCTCAATGTCTAAGGTTTTCCCCATTGAGCTTTATGCAGGTCCGGGCTGCATGATATCTTTTTAGCGTCGGTGCTGCAATGTAATAATGCAGTAAGATAATTACACTTGATAAGATTTCTTAAAATAAGAAAACATACCTAGCCTTTAGAAAATAGCTAAGTGTTTTAAAACGAGGATTAAAATACTTATTTGAAGCAGTATATTTAGTGTCATTTACTTAAAACTAGGTTGTTAATTTTTTTAATTTTTAAGAGTTTGCTTTTCTTAATTTGTGTGAAAAGATCTTAAGACCAGAGCTATTAAACAAGATGATTCTTCTTAATTTAGGATTTGTCATAAGGTAATCTGTCTTAAAATGAGTAAAGCATTTAAACTTAAAACACGGTTATATAAACTAAAATCAAGACCATGCATTCAGAGTCAAAAATGATTTATTCAAATGAAAACCTGTCTTCTTCCACAGAATAGTTACCATGCACAAAACAAAGCTTACTTTACTGCTTCTCAAAATACTGAACTTACTGTAACATAAAACAGTACATGTGTTGCCATTGCTGAACACGGAATCACAATCAACATGAGAATCTGACACTGTAATAAAACTACAAAACAACTTGTAACAGAGATGCCCAAGAAAAAAGAACAAAAAACATACAAGTCTTCTGTATAACCCCCCCCCCCCCCATAGATTTATGACATTACTTGTTGCTAGTGTAACGAAGGTCATAAGAACCGTATCAAAACCAAAAAAAGAGAAGAATTATACAAATGCACAATAATTTTAAATCATATTTTAAATATTTTATTTTAAGGTTTTGGGAATCAAATATTGCCAAAAGAAATTAGTAAATGTCACAAACCAGAAATATTTATGAGATTAAATAATTAAGAGTAGCTCCGCCCTTAATGATTGTTCTTCGTCATCATTGGTGTTGATCAGAGGGGGAGGAGCCTTGAACAGAAAAAAAGATGCATGCCATTAGCAGTACTAAAAAGGAAAAAAAAAACTAAATGAAAACCCAAGCTGATGACTTTGTGAAAGCGATTTCCCTTAGTTCATCTGGTATTATTTAATACCATTTCTCTTTCTTGGTGTTAGTTTTTTCCTTTTTTTTTGTGCTAAGACAACCTTATTGAGTTATGGGTTGTGTATTGTTCAGTCTTTTGTGAAATCAGACATTTTAAAATCATACTGTGGATAATTCCTCTGAAATGTTTAAACATCTGAGTGAAGTGATAAATGAACAGTTGATTTGCTGCTTAAGTGTTCATGTAGATTGCCAATCGTATTAGTGTGGTGTGTGTAACATAGGTCATGTGGTGTTCTGCTAACCATGCAGTCTCATGCTCTGATATCAGCTATAGGCGGATTGAATGCTCACAGATAAATTAAGCAATTATTTAGATAAAAGGAACAATTTAGTGTCAGTAAATGTGTTGATGCATTTTGAACATTATTACATTGAAAATTATAATTAGAAATATTAATGTGTGTAAATGGGAATTTACTGCAATAAATTATTTTCCTGCCTTGTCTTCACATGGTTGTTTTTTTTTTTTTTCTCCCTTTGTTCCCTCTTCCTAATTTGTTTGACATCTCTCTTTAATGCTGGATGAGGAGTTCTCGGAGCTCTGGAATTAGAATCGTTTCTACCATCAGCTAGGAGCTCAACATTGATGGAGACTGGTGAGCCCCTTGTTTCTTCTGAACCTGGATCATTTTCTGTTCTTCATCTGTGTGGTAGAACCATAAGTGCACCATTTTCCTTTCCTTTTTTTCTCTCTTCCTGGATTTCCATGAACTTTTTTTGGAATGTGTTGCAGGTCTGAATGACAGGAAATGATGTATATTTACACATGACATGAAGTTGACCAAACAAAACATGAAATATTTTGTGTTCATATTGTCTGCAATGAAATACAAGTCAAAGTAAATTTAGAAATCACTACTTTCTTTTTTTATTTGCGTTTTCCATACTGTCCCAACTTTTTCTGATTTGGGTATCTATCTGATAGTTTTCAAGTTTTTCCATTGCGGGACGATTTTACAGTCTTTAAAACGATTTGCATGAAAACTGAATACATAGAATCTATCGAGTCTCGCCATAGATAAAACATTATCCCTGCTGTGGGCCATGTTTACTGCCTGGTCTTAGTATTCATGTTCCTCCAAATGTCACACAAATCAGAAGTTCTGATCAGCTGTACAGGTGTTTTTTGAGCGCTAATATGTGGTTCTATGTGATTCCTATCCAGTTTATCATCTTCAGTGCAATTAAAATCCCCACCGAAAAACAAAAAACCTTCTGAATTGATGTTTTTTAAAGTGGAGCTGATTTTGTTTAGAAAGAGGATTTTTTTCTGCCCCTTCGTAGGTGCGTAAACATAACAAAAAAAATCATTTCTGTGTTTTCGAATTTTGCTTGTACTTTTAAAATGTGCCCTTTAACTTTTAACTTTATTGCTACTCCTCCACTAGTAGAGAACATCCAATCCACTTCAGTTTTATGATCCCTGTGTGATTCCTGAATAAACATGACATCAATCCGTTTCAGCTTTATAAACTCAAACAACACCATTCTTTTCTGACCAGCTCTAGCAGCATTTAGATTAAGAGTTCCTACTTTTACATACTTCATATTGGAAATAGAGAACAACATACCTATACAGTACAGTACAGTACAGTAGTGACACTGGGCGCCAGTTCTTCAGCTGCGTCAGGTCTCTCTTCTTTGGCAGCAGGCGCTTTTCTTCTAAACAGTTATACCTGCTAATTCCAGGTCTTTCTGAAGCTCTCCACAAGTGGTCCTTGGCTCTTGGACAACTCTTTTGATATTCTTTTTGCTCCTCTGTCTGAAATCTTGTGAGGAGCACCTGGTCATGGCTGCTTTATGGTGAGATGATGTTCTTTCTACTTCTGGATTATGATCCTAACAGTTCTCGCTGGAACATTCAGAAGTGTAGAAATCCTTCTGTAACCAACGCTAATAGTATGTTTTGCAACAATAAGGTTGTGAAGGTCTTGAGAGAGCTCTTCACTTTTACCCATCATGAGATGTTTCTTGTGTGACACATTGGTAATGAGACATCTTTATACAGGCCATTAGTTGGGACTGAAGCAGCTGATATTGATTTTCACTGACACGGGGCAGGACTGCTTTCTAATTACTGATTGATTTCAGCTGGTGTCTCGGCTTCCATGCCTTTTTTTTACCTGCCTTTCTTCATGTGTTCAACACTTTTCACCAGATGGAATAAAATTAAAGTAACGAGTCTGTTTTTGAAAATGTAAGAAGTAGAAAGTACAGATATTTATGGGGAAAAAAAATAATGAGTAAAAGTAAAAAGTTTTGCGAAAAAAAAATAATAAAGTAAAAGACTGATTAAAATTACACTTAAATTGTACAAGAGTCTGTTATTATCAATATAATCATCTTTATAATAATAATAATAATAATAATAATAATAATAATAATAATAATAATAATAATAATAAATCTTGTAATGTATCTTGTAGGTTCCCTGGTGGTCTTTAGGCCATTAGGGTTGCACAAGCCTTAGTGCCGGTCCCAAGCCCGGATAAATGGGGAGGGTTGTGTTAGGAAGGACATCCAGCGTAAAAACATGTGCCAAATCAAACATGCGGATGATCCGCTGTGGCGCCCCCTAATGGGAGAAGCCGAAAGAAAGTTTTAGTAATGTATTTTGTATCTAACAATATTCTACATATATATATAAAAAAAAAGGATAGCTATTATAAAATTTTAAAATATACAATAAAATAAAGAATATATAAAAGTAACAACAATTTCATTCATTTTATTATTTGCTTAATTAATCTTTATCATTACTGTACATTCTGCCCAACATTTAACATTCATTTGTGTATACAATGTATGTGTATATATATATATATATATATAGGTCCCCTGGTGGTCTAGTGGTTAAGATGCAGCGCTCCCACCGCTGCGACCCGGGTTCGATTCCCGGTCAGGGAACCATCCCCAGCCACTCTTAGTGCCGGTCCCAAGCCCGGATAAATTGGGGAGCGTTGCGTTAGGAAGGGCATCCAGCGTAAAACATGTGCCAAATCAAACGTGCGGATGATCCGCTGTGGCGACCCCTAACGGGAGAAGCCGAAAAGAAAGTTGAATATATATATATATATATATATATTTATATATAGTAGACTGTTTATTCAGCTTGCTACTCCTTAATGCCATAATCTTGTGATCTGTAACCTTTCATTTCTGCACATTTTCTTAATTACTGTACACCTCTATATTTATTCACTGTACTTCTGAATGTCCACACATCTCTGCACTGAAATAGCCTTTATATTTATTCACTGTATATACTTTCATATATACCACTTGCTGTAAATATGCTAGATGTTTATCTGCACTTTTGCACGACTGCTAAATTTTGCACTTCTGGTAGATGCCAAACTGCATTTCGTTGCTGTGTACCTGTACTATGCAATGACAATAAAGTTGTTTCTTTCTATCTATCTATCTATCTATCTATCTATCTATCTATCTATCTATCTATCTATCTATCTATCTATCTATCTATCTATCTATCTATCTATCTATCTATCTATCTATCATGCTACCTATGTTGTGCTACTATGGGTCTAATTCGAATCATGTTGTGCTGGTAGGTCCCTGATGTGAATCACAGTTAGCATTAGAGCTATAGTAGCAGTACAGTGTTTCATATTAGGGCCCTAGAGGCACAACATATATTAACTTAGAGCCATAGTTGGCCCACATGATTTGTATTGGAGTCATATCGGCGTTACATAATTAGCATTAGAGCTACAGTGGCACATCAGTGTTTTACATCAGGGCCAGGACAGCACAGCATGAATTGAATTTGAGCCACAGAAGCGGAACAGTGTTTCCCACTAGGGCCATGGCAGCACGCCATAATTTGAATTAGAGCCATAGTAGCACAACATAATTTGAATTAGAGTCATAGTTGGCTAACATCATTTTAATTAGAGTCACATCAGCACTACATAATTAGCATTAGAGCTACTGTAGCACAACAGTGTTTGACATCAAGGCCCTAGCAGCACAACATATTTTAAATTGGAACTACAGTGGCACGCCATCATTTGACCTAGAGCCATAGTTGGCCAAAATAATTAGAATTAGAATTATAGTAGCGCAACAGAATTAGCATTAGAGCTATAGTTGAAGAACATTGATCCACATCAGGGCCATAGCAGCACAACATACTTCCATTCAGAGGCATAGTAGCACAACAGAATCTAAATTAGGGCTATAGTAAAACAACATAATTTGAATTTGGGCCATGGCCGCACGACATAATTTATATTACTGCCATAGTAACACAACATCTTTTGAATTAGAGTCATAGTAAGACTACATAGTTAGCTTTAGAGCTGTAGTAGTACAACAGTGTTTCACATTAAGGCCATAGCAGCACGACTTAATTTGAGTTTGGCTTAGTGCAGCACAAAGGTATTCAGCGTTAGGGTTAGGATTACCACTTTTCAATTGAGGGTTAGAGCGGCCTGAATGGAACAGGGTTAGGGTTGGCACTGTTCGAATTAGGGGTAAAGCAGTCTGAGTGACATGGAATTAGGGTTAGGGTTGGCACTGTTCGAATTAGGGTTAGCGCAGCCTGAATGACATGGAATTTGGGTTAGGGTTAGGGTTGGCACTGTTCGAATTAGGGTTAGTGCAGCCTGAATGACATGGAGTTAGGGTTGGGGTTGCACTCTTCGAATTAGGGTTAGCGCAGCCTGAGTGACATGGAGTTAGGGTTATGGTTAGGGTTGGCACTATTCGAATTAGGGTTAGCGCAGCCTGAGTGACCTGGAGTTAGGGGTGGCACTGTTCAAATTAGGGTTAGCGCAGCCTGAGTGACATGGAGTTAGGGTTAGGGTTGGCACTGTTAAAATTAGGGTTAGCGCAGCCTGAGTGACATGGAGTTAGGGTTAGGGTTGGCACTGTTCGAATTAGGGTTAGCGCAGCCTGAGTGACATGGAGTTGGGGTTGGCACTGTTCAAATTAGGGTTAGCGCAGCCTGAGTGACATGGAGTTAGGGTTAGGGTTGGCACTGTTCGAATTAGGGTTAGCACAGCCTGAATGATCTGGAGTTAGGGTTAGGGTTAGGGTTGGCACTGTTCAAATTAGGGTTAGCACAGCCTGAGTGACATGGAGTTAGGGTTAGCACTGTTCGACTTAGGGTTGTTCTGCTACTATAGCTCTAATGCTAACTATGTTGTGCTACTATGGCTATAATACAAATTATGTTGTGCTGCTAGGGCCCTGATGTGAAACACAGTTAGCATTAGAGCTATATTTGCAGTACAGTGTTTCACATCAGGGCCCTAGTAGCACAACATAACTCGAGTTAGAGTCATAGTAGCACAACATTGTTCTGCTACTATAGCTCTAATGCAAACTATGACTCTAACTCAAGTTATGTTGTGCTGCTGGGTCCCTGATGTTTCACACCAGGGCCCTGTAGCCCTGTAGCCACATCAGGGCTAGGGTCCCTCGCAGCACACCATAATTTAAATGAGAGGCATAGTAGCACACTGTACTTTTAATTAGAGTCATATCAGCACTACATAATTAGCATTAGAGCTACAGTAGCACAACAGTGTTTTACATCAGGGCCAGGACAGCACAACATTATTTGAAATTGGGCCACAGTAGCGGAACAGTGTTTCCCACTAGGGCCATAGCAGCAAAACAAAATTGAAATTAGAGCCATAGTTGGCCAACATAATTTGACTCAGAGCCATAGTTGGCCCACATGATTTGTATTGGAGTCATATCGGCATTACATAATTAGCATTAGAGCTATAGTAGCAGCACAGTGTTTTTACATCAGGGCCCTAGAGGCACAACATAATTTGTATTAGAGCCATAGTAGCACAACATAGTTAGCATTAGAGCTATAGTAGTAGAACAATGTTCATAGAACATGCTACTATGACTCTATCTCAAGGTATGTTGTGCTGTTAGGGCCCTGATGTGAAACACAGTTAGCATTAGAGCTATAGTAGCAGTATAGTGTTTTACACCAGTGCCCTGTAGCCACATCAGGGCTGGGGTCCCTAGCAGCACACCATAATTTGAATGAGAGCCATAGTAGCACAACGTACTTTGAATTAGAGCCATATCAGTACTACATAATTTTCATTAGAGCTACATTGGCGGAACAGTGTTTCCCACTAGGGCCATAACAGCACAACATGATTTGAATTAGAGCCATGGTAGCAGAGCATCATTTGACTTAGAGCCATAGTTGGCCAAGATCATTTGGATTAGAGTCAGTGTAGCACATCATAATTAGCACTAGATCTGTAGTAGCAGCACAGTGTTCCACATCAGGGCCCTAGTAGCACAACACAATTTGAATTAAAGTCATAGTAGCACAACATTGTTCTACTACTGAAGCTCTAATGCTACCTATGTTGTGCTGCTAGGGCCCTGACGTGAAACACAGTTAGCATTAGAGCTACAGTAGCAGCACAGTGTTTCACATCAGGGCCCTAGCAGCACAACATAATTTTAATTAGAGCAATAGTAGCACAACATAGTTAGCATTAGAGCTATAGTAGCAAACCAATGTTGTGCTACTATGACTCTAACTCAAGTTATGTTGTGCTGCTAGGGCCCTGATGTGAAACACAGTTAGCATTAGAGCTATAGTAGCAGTATAGTGTTTCACACCAGGGCCCTGTAGCCACATCAGGGCTGGGGTCCCTAGCAGCACACCATAATTTGAATGAGAGCCATAGTAGCACAACGTACTTTGAATTAGAGCCATATCAGTACTACATAATTCTCATTAGAGCTACATTGGCGGAACAGTGTTTCCCACTAGGGCCATAACAGCACAACATAAATTGAATTTGGGCCACAGTAGCGGAACAGTGTTTCCCACTAGGGCCATAACAGCACAGTTGGCCAAGATCATTTGGATTAAAGTCATAGTAGCACGACATAATTAGCACTAGAGCTGTAGTAGCAGCTCAGTGTTCCACATCAGGGCCCTAGCAGCACAACACAATTTGAATTAAAGTCATAGTAGCACAACATTGTTCTGCTACTGTAGCTCTAATGCTACCTATGTTGTGCTACTATGACTCTAACTCAAGTTATGTTGTGCTGCTAGGGCCCTGACGTGAAACACAGTTAGCATTAGAGCTACAGTAGCAGCACAGTGTTTCACATCAGGGCCCTAGCAGCACAACATAATTTTAATTAGACCCATAGTTGGCCCACTTAAATTGACAGAGTCATAGCAGCACTACATAATTAGCTTAAGAGCTATAGTAGCAGCACAGTGTTTCACATCAGGGCCCTAGAGGCACAACATATATTAACTTAGAGACATAGTTGGCCCACATGATTAGTATTGGAGTCATATCGGCGTTACATAATGAGCATTAGAGCTACAGTGGCACATCAGTGTTTAACATCAGGGCCAGGACAGCACAGCATAAATTGATTTTGGGCCACAGTAGCGGAACAGTGTTTCCCACTAGGGCCATTGCAGCCGCCATTATTTGAATTAGAGCCATAGTAGCACAACATAATTTGAATTAGAGTCATAGTTGGCTAACATAATTTTAATTAGAGTCACATCAGCACTACATAATTAGCATTAGAGCTACTGTAGCACAACAGTGTTTGACATCAAGGCCCTAGCAGCACAACATATTTTAAATTGGAACTACAGTAGCACGTCATAAATTGACCTAGAGCCATAGTTGGCCAAAATAATCTGAATTAGAATCAAAGTAGCGCAACTGAATTAGCTTTAGAGCTATAGTTGAAGAACATTGATCCAGATCAGGGCCATAGCAGCACAACATACTTCCATTTAGAGGCATAGTAGCACAACAGAATCTGAATTAGGGCTATAGTAAAACAACATAATTTGAATTTGGGCCATGGCCGCACAACATAATTTCTATTACTGCCATAGTAGCACAACATCTTTTGAATTAGAGTCATAGTAAGACTACATAGTTAGCTTTAGAGCTGTAGTAGTACAACAGTGTTTCACATTAAGGCCATAGCAGCACAACTTCATTTGAGTTTGGCTTAGTGCAGCACAAAGGTATTCAGCGTTAGGGTTAGGATTACCACTTTTCAATTGAGGGTTACTTCCCGTGGGCTCACCACCTGCAGGAGGGACCATAAGGACGGTGCTGTGAGGATTGGGCAGCAGTCGAAGGCGGGGGTCTGCTTAGACTGCTGCCCCCGCGACCCGAATTACGGATAAGCGGGAGAAAATGAATGAATGAATGAATTGAGGGTTAGAGCGGCCTGAATGGAACAGGGTAAGGGTTAGTGCTGTTCGAATTAGGGTTAAAGCAGCCTGAGTGACATGGAATTAGGGTTAGGGTTGGCACTGTTCGAATTAGGGTTAGCGCAGCCTGAATGACATAGAGTTAGGGTTAGGTTTGGTGCAGCCTGAATGACATGGAGTTAGGGTTAGGGTTGGCACTGTTCAAATTAGGGTTAGCACAGCCTGAATGACATAGAGTTAGGGTTAGGGTTGGTGCAGCCTGAATGACATGGAGTTAGGGTTAGGGTTGGCACTGTTCGAGTTAAGGTTAGCGCAGCCTGACCTGATTGGAATTAGGGTTAAGCGGGCAACGAGGCACACCTGTCGGCCTGGGACTACTAGAGCAAGGGGCCATGCACGAGGCGCGCCATGCCTAGTGGCGAAGACCAGACGATGACAAAGACATAGGGAGTCCGGCTGCGGGAGGCACACGGGGAGTTTGCACACCTGCTCCATACACTAACACGTGCTTCACACAGCCCACAAGAGCCAGCGTTCCCAATACTACGCACAGCATTCACACACTGCCAATGCGTCAGACACATTGACAAGGCTCGCCGTTCACGTGAAACACACGCTGTTCCGCCGACATGGATGTAACTCACCCCTTTTTACACTGCACTCTGCACAAAATGCGTCGAGCGCCGGCTCGAGCGCCAGGCGCGCGGTGCACTTCCGTGCAAAACGAGAGCGACCACTGCTCTCTATTCGGCCATGACGGGCCTCGCGGAACACTTGCAAGCCCGTACGCGCGAAATGTGTGCATAATAGCGCGGGATCTTGTCTTCGGCGTCTTATTTACGACGAGAAACGCTGCGAGAAAACACACTCGCGAGCGTGTCGCGGAAGCGGCGGCTGCCCGGTTGAGTCTACAACGTTCTCATGCTCGGTTTTAAGACCGGCCCACCAGCAGAGGGGCGGGAGGTTTCTGTGTGTTACACAGCGTATACAGAGTCTGACTCGCACTGAGATACTACAGATACTAGAGAGATGGCAGAAGTTGCTCCCGCGCCCGCCGCCGCGCCGGCTAAAGCGCCGAAAAAGAAAGCAGCGTCGAGGGCCAAGAAAGCCGGCCCCAGCGTCGGCGAGCTCATCGTCAAAGCGGTTTCCTCGTCCAAGGAGAGGAGCGGTGTGTCGCTCGCCGCCCTGAAGAAAGCCTTGGCCGCCGGCGGATACGACGTGGAGAAGAACAACTCCCGCGTCAAGCTCGCTGTCAAGGGTCTCGTGTTGAAGGGAACTCTTCTACAGACCAAAGGGACCGGCGCGTCTGGTTCTTTCAAGCTAAACAAGAAGCAGACCGAAGCCACGAAGCCCGCAAAGAAGACCGCAACTAAGGCGAAGAAGCCCGTCGCTGTTAAGGCGAAGAAACCCGCCGCGGCGAAGAAGCCCAAGAAGGTGGCGGCCAAGAAACCTGGTGCCGCCGCCAAGAAGTCCCCGAAGAAGGCAAAGAAGCCCGCAGCGGCTGCTAAAAAAGCCACCAAGAGCCCGAAGAAAGCGAAAAAGCCGGCGACTCCTAAAAAAGCAGCCAAGAGCCCCAAGAAAGCAAAGACCGTGAAGCCCAAAGCGGCGAAGCCCAAGGCTGCAAAGGCGAAAAAGACAGCGCCCAAGAAGAAGTAAACATGTTTGTTTATTTCATGTCTACCTTAACTAAACGGCTCTTTTAAGAGCCACCTATATTTTCCCCCAAAGAGCAACATTTTGAATCCTCCCATGATGAAAGTGAAAGCGAATACAAGATAGGGATTTATGACATATGGATACGCAAACTATGTAGTAGTTATAGAGATGCTTATGATTATATGATATATGTGTCGTTGTACACATTTCACATGAATGTTGTTTCCTGATACCTGTGTCTCCCATGAGCGCGCGCTCAATCCTCAGTCACACACACACACACACACACACACACACACACACACACACACAGAGACTATTAGGGAAGGGGAGGTGTGTGTGTGTGTGTGTGTGTGTGTGTGCGGGGGGGGGGGGGGGGGGTTGTTAGGCTAAAGCTGAATGAGTGTCACCATTTGTGCATTTGTGATTGGATGTTGATCACATGGTGTTCTAAGCCAATGAGAGAGTGGCTGTGTTGCCTATATCACTGAGTTTTCAGCGCGAAGCGTTCACTATTATCGACTTGTTCCTTGAACAAATCTGATCTACAGCAAAATGAGTGGAAGAGGCAAAACCGGTGGCAAAGCCAGGGCCAAGGCCAAGACTCGCTCATCCAGGGCAGGACTGCAGTTTCCTGTAGGCCGTGTGCACAGGCTTCTGCGTAAAGGCAACTACGCTGAGCGCGTCGGTGCCGGCGCTCCCGTTTACCTGGCGGCTGTGCTGGAGTATCTGACCGCTGAGATTCTGGAGTTGGCTGGTAACGCTGCCCGTGATAACAAGAAGACTCGTATCATTCCCCGACACTTGCAACTCGCCGTGCGTAACGATGAGGAGCTGAACAAACTGCTCGGCGGAGTGACCATCGCTCAGGGTGGTGTGCTGCCTAATATTCAGGCTGTACTTCTGCCTAAGAAGACTGAGAAGGCTGTCAAGACCAAGTAAAGCAGTCCAATGCTGTGTTTGTCAGTACCCAAAGGCTCTTTTAAGAGCCACCCACTTTGACTCAAAAAGTGCAAGTTTGTTACTTTGTGTATATAATTGTATTCATTCTAGAAAGTTGCACCCAAGAGAATCACATTTAATAAAACCCATTGGAATAGTCTAATAATCATGCCATTCTCATTAGTGACTTAGAAGCATAAATATAACAGGGAAGTATGCTGGTTAAACAAGGTCTGAAAAGTGAAACTAAATTGCGACGGCCGTCTTTGTGTAACTATAGAACAGAGGAAAACAGTGCTGTGCAAGAGAGCCGAGGGAGGGAGAGAGGGAGGGTGGGTTGGGGTGTTCAAACTGTGGCGCTGACTAGGTCTAAGCCAATAATCGTCGAGTGACGTATAGCGATCGATCCAATGCAAGACGAGCGGTTTCGAGACGCCCAATGAACGCGAGGCGTCGTTCAGGCTTAAAAAGCCAGCGTTTGCTAGCGCTTTTCATTCTGTTTTTCTTCCGCGAAGTGCACAGCTCAACGCTATGGCAAGAACTAAGCAGACTGCCCGTAAATCCACTGGTGGCAAGGCGCCCAGGAAGCAGCTCGCCACCAAGGCTGCTCGCAAGAGCGCTCCGGCTACCGGCGGCGTGAAGAAGCCTCACCGTTACAGGCCCGGCACCGTGGCTTTGAGAGAGATCCGTCGCTATCAGAAGTCTACTGAGCTGCTCATCCGCAAGCTGCCCTTCCAGCGCCTGGTGAGAGAAATTGCTCAAGACTTCAAGACTGACTTGCGTTTCCAGAGCTCCGCTGTAATGGCTTTGCAGGAGGCGAGCGAGGCATACTTGGTCGGCCTGTTCGAGGACACCAACCTGTGCGCCATCCACGCCAAGAGAGTGACCATCATGCCCAAGGACATTCAGCTGGCCCGCCGTATTCGCGGAGAGCGCGCTTAAACAATAACTCTGTCCAGTATACACAAAGGCTCTTTTAAGAGCCACCTCATTGTCTCAGTAAAACGAGCAAGTCTATACCGTGGTTGTTTTAAACAAATAATGATTATATATATATATATAAACTAGTTATTAGAATGGAGTGCTTCAGGAAACCTCTAATTTTGTGGATCTGTCGCTGAGCATTTTGTGTATTTTATTATAGATTATTTTAATACTTGGCGACAGTAATATTAATAATAATAATAATAAATGCAAAAAGAAGGTCGCTTGCTGTTCTGCACGGAGCGTGACTGCCATCTTGTGGCCAAAGTGTCACCTCCCATTCGTTTGTATTCTAAGGGAGACAAAAAAACAAACAAAACAATAAATTGCATTCATCATAGTATTAATTCTCTCACATATAACTTTAGTATGCTGACTACGATTCTGACCATTTAAACATGGTTTTTATGCGTTAGGAACAATTTGACATAACATGAATCTAAAGCACTGTATGTATGTTCTCTTTCGTTGTCGTGTATATATGTCCAAACCTGACCACACACACACACACACACACACACACACACACACACACACGTATATGTGTATATGTATTTGTGTGGGAAAATGTGCAATACCAACAGCAACACAATGAAATGAATGAATAGTGGCCCTCTCCAAGTACTCATGGACACTAGTGTAATTTTATATTATATTTTAGATTAGATTTATTGTTGACTTTATTGTCATTGTGCAAGATACATGTACAGAGCTAAGAGAATGCATTTAGCATCTGCTCAGAGGTTCGTTAGATAGATAGAAATATATATCTGTATATACATGAATGTGGCAGGATGTACAGTAAGGTATATACAGATACACATAAATATAATAGTAGTGCAGATGGAAGTGAGGCACAATATGTGTAGAGAATGCGGAGTATACAAAAACAATATGTAACATTTACATATACAGTGCTTATACAGTGATCTAACGGTGTAGTGTAGAGTTCAGTGTGGTGATGGTGGATGGAAATAAAGCTGTCCCTGATCCTGCTGGTTCTGGTGCGTATGTTTCTGTATCTCGATCTTGATGGATGGAGGTTAAACAGTTTGTGACTGGGATGTGAAGGGTCCTTGATGATCTTGTGAGCTCTGCACAGACAACTGCTGCGCCCTTTGTTCTGTAACTACTAGTTCAACGGTAAAAGACCTGGGAGTTATTTTAGACAGCAACTTATCTTTTAAAAATCACATCAATCAAGTTACAAAAACAGCCTTCTTTCACCTTAGAAATATTTCCAAGCTAAGAAATATGTTATCTATATCTGATGCAGAGAAGCTCGTCCATGCGTTTATGACCTCTAGAATAGACTATTGTAATGCATTACTAGGTGGATGTCCTGCATCATTAATAAACAAGCTTCAGTTAGTTCAGAATGCCGCAGCAAGAGTTCTTACTAGGTCAAGAAAATATGATCATATAACCCCAATCTTATCGTCCCTACATTGGCTTCCTGTTAAGTTTCGAATAGACTACAAACTACTGCTACTCACTTATAAAGCACTAAATGGTTTGGCTCCCATGTATCTATCCAGTCTCTTAACACGCTACAATCCGCCACGCTCCCTGAGATCTCAAAACTCTGGACTTCTAGTAGTTCCTAGAATAGCAAAGTCCACTAAAGGTGGTAGAGCATTTTCACATTTAGCTCCTAAACTCTGGAATAGTCTTCCTGACAGTGTTCGGGGTTCAGATACACTCTCCCAGTTTAAGTGTAGATTAAAAACATATCTTTTTAGCAAAGCCTACACATCACACACATCACACACATCACATCATAACCTTGTGCTCCAGAATACATGATCACATGCACATTATCAATTTGTGCTGTTAATATCATGAACAGCAGCTACGCTAATTCCTCTCCACTGCTTCTCTTTCTCTCCCCATCCCGAGGCATCCTGAGGTTTGGCCAGCTCCAGTCACGTCCCACCTCGTGAAGATTATGGACCTATGGATGATCATGGAGAAGTAGATGCCGAGTGTTTAAAGGCCCTGGCATGGAGAAGCTGATGCTGGATCTATGATGATCACAAATTGTTCTGTATTGTTGAAAGATTTATGATCAAACTCTTAATGTCACCCATATGAGGATGGGTTCCCCTTTGAGTCTGGTTCCTCTCAAGGTTTCCTCCTCATATCATCTAAGGGAGTTTTTCCTTGCCACTGTCGCCACGGCTGCTCATCAGGGACAAACGCACACCATTCACCTTCACTGTTGTTTTCTGTAAAGCTGCTTTGAGACAATGTCTGTTGTGAAAAGCGCTATACAAATAAACTTGACTTGACTTGACTTGACCTTTCCAGACAGTGTTTCTTGTGAATGTTCTCCAAGATGGGGAGCTGAGTGCCAATGATTCATTGGGAGATTTTCATTTTCCATTTTATTTTATAGGGCCTGGAGCAGTGCAGTTGCTGTACCACACAGAAATGGTACAGCTGTAGAAGTTCTCCAGTATCCTGTAGCACAGACAGGACTTTTAAAGTGTCCTCAGCAATCACAGGCGTTGTTGAGACAAGTCAAGAGGTCAGGTCAAGAAGCTTTTATTGTCATTCCAACCATATATAGCTGACGCAGTACACAGTGAAATGAGACAACGGAACCTTCGCATCCCAGCCCTGATGCTACATTAAACAACAATTCCAGAAACAGAACACACAGGGCTGGTAAGTGTCCTTGCCACATAAAGTGCATGTGTGCAACCTGGTGCAAACAGTGCAAAGACAACACAAGACAGTGCAAGACAACACAAGTCAGTGCAGGACAATCCATAAAACACATAATAGCTCCGCCAGTGAACCTGTTGTGACAAGACAAATTGAACAAAATTGAAGAGTAGCAAAAATGTAAAGAAAAAGAAAAAGTGTTCTGCAAAGGAGCAATATAGCAGCAGTTCAGAAAGGATGTGCAAGAAACGCATTTAAAAAGGTTCTGGTATTGAAGTGATGTAATATGAGTGGTACTAAAGTCATGGGTGTGCGAAGTAGAGAGAAGAGTTCAGTGACCAGGTGAGATCCTCGAAGATAAGGCCTTAAAGTAACTTGAGGCTGAATTCACACTCCACAACATCTCTGTTGGTGTGAATTACTAGGCGCTGGATCTCCTCCCTGAAAGCCGTCTCATCTTTACCTCTGATCAGGCCTACCATTCGTGGTGTCATCAGCAAACTTGATGATGCTTTCTAAGGCTTAGGCAGGTAAGCACTCATTAGTGGAAAAGTGAATATAAGTAAGGGTACAATACGCATCCCTGAGTGTGGGACTGGAGGAGGTGAAGGTGTTCAAGCAAGTCCAGGGTCCAGTTACAGAGATGTGTGCTGATGCCAAGCTGTTGACAGGGCTAACTGTAGTATAAGCTGAGCTAAATTCAACAAACAACCTGCTGAAATGAGAGACACACACATGTTAATCTAATGTGACATTATTAAATCTCACTCTGTTTCTCTCTTCAAATTGTAACACAGTTCAAATATACTGACACTTTCCAGGATATTGTGCAACATTGTTTGGTTTTATTTCTTGCTCTTCCCAAATCTCTTCTGTTGTCCAAACAAACACACGCACACACAAATATTCAAATGATCTAGGAACTTGTGACTATAGTTATGGGCACTAATGCAATTTGATATATATATATATATGACGTGTTCTACTGGCCTATTAGATAAACACGAAGCGAGACAAAAAGGGACTCACAGTTCACTTTAGGAAGAAACCCTGTATACCCTTAAACACTAGTATGAAATGTTTTTGGACTAATTTTTTAAGGTTTAATTTGTGAATGTTGTTTGTTTGTTTTTTCTGATCTCATCTCAGACCCAGTTCTTCTACTACATTTACTACTACTACCACCACCACCAACCATGATCCTAATAATTATTCTTAGTAAGTTGAGGAATGAGTTAAGAATAGGGTTTGATGAATACCATAAATAATAATAATGATTGCTTAATGCAGCATGGTGTGTAGTTCTGCATCGGTCTTGACTGCTATTGTGTGACCAAATCTAGAAAGTGCACATTCCTCTCTACCTTTTGTTGATTACCGAAGTCAAGTCAAAGGAATTGTTCACTTTATCAAATGATGCCTGTCTACACTACATGGTACGTTATTAGGAAATATAAACAGAGATATATAGCATACACTGCATTTCCTATTCAGGTGAGCACTCAGTGAGCATACACACTCTGTGACAGTGGAGCAGTTACCAAGAAAAATGTGTCGTGATGCGCCAAGTTCTAGAATAATAGTTTGATTGACAGTCTGTACAAGTCAGCGTGACACTGTCCAAATACAATTGTAACCTTTGGTTAAAGGTATTAGAAATAAAAAGGAACCGACTACGCCACCTGGGTTATTTATTCACCCAGGAAAATAAATTGAACGCAAAAGAAAAATTAAACCAAAAAGTTACAAAAATATGAAGGACCCTGCTGGTTCGGATGGGGTTAAAGACAGAGACGTGACTTTCCAAAAATAGTACAAGTTTATTTCACAGAAAATGCTTACAAATATTTTAAAATACCATTTACAGCTTACCAGTTATTTACCCACAATTGGAGAGACTAGATTAATTCCACTTTTTAAACAGAAGGGACAAAACACCCAGCAAATCAGTGCATAATTCTTAAACAGAAGGGGAGAGTATTTTTGTGTGTTGGCTTTGTTTTTGGTTTATTTTTTGGTTTCTTTGTTTAAGTCTCAAATCACGGCTCATCAGATAATTACATGTGGAAACAATTACATAAATGGCACATAAACTTATATACCCACAAAGAAAAACACAGTACAGCAAAACCGGTAACTCCCGATTAATATTTAAAAAGTATACAAGTGGCTCACAGAGCAAAAATACAAAGCCTGTTATTTTAATACACTTGCACCAGAGATAAATATCCACGTCCTCACTCAAACATAGTACAAAGAACGGTGCGCAAAATAATCTGTTAAAAACACTCAGTAACAGCGGTTTACTACCGCGACGTCCGCTTAGTCCCAACTGTACACCAAAAGTCTAAATAGGGTTTAGAAACCAGCTTGTAGAAGTCTCTAGAAACCAGCTTGTAGAAGTCTCTAGAAACCAGCTTGTAGAAGTCTCTAGAAACCAGCTTGTAGAAGTCTCTAGAAACCAGCTTGTAGAAGTCTCTAGAAACCAGCTTGTAGAAGTCTCTAGAAACCAGCTTGTAGAAGTCTCTAGAAACCAGCTTGTAGAAGTCTCTAGAAACCAGCTTGTAGAAGTCTCTAGAAACCAGCTTGTAGAAGTCTCTAGAAACCAGCTTGTAGAAGTCTCTAGAAACCAGCTTGTAGAAGTCTCTAGAAACCAGCTTGTAGAAGTCTCTAGAAACCAGCTTGTAGAAGTCTCTAGAAACCAGCTTGTAGAAGTCTCTAGAAACCAGCTTGTAGAAGTCTCTAGAAACCAGCTTGTAGAAGTCTCTAGAAACCAGCTTGTAGAAGTCTCTAGAAACCAGCAGCTAGCACTCTTTGCCGCACCTGAAAAACAAACAAATAAAACACTTCAAAAAGGTTTCCCTCTCTCATAAATAACCCACAATTAAGTTGCCTACCTCATAAACAGGGGTTAAACTATTGTCACTATATGCTACCTGCGTTCATGCACACATCCCTACAAACACACATTCAGACCATGATCAGCAACTAATAAAGTCAAATAAAACAACCATCTCACCAGGGGGCCGCAACAGGACAGTATACGCAAAAATACCTTCTCTAGCCACACAGCCTACAGATAGGAAAGGTATCAAAGAGCCAAACTCAACAGTGCTTTTTATAAAGCCAAGAGCACGCTGAACTAATTACGTGGCACAGGTGTGCTCAATGTCAAAGCGCAACTCTGCAGCAGTGGGCGTGTCTTCGGATTTAAAATTAACCCATTATGTATGCCTGTCTATTTGTCTTTATTTTAAAAGCCATTAAACCGGTCACACATAGAGACCTTACCGCATATTTTGCAGCATAGGTAAAAGATGCATACACTCCCAGACAAAGTGTGTGGCCCTGTCCATATACTTCTGGACACTAGTGCAGATTGAGCACTGGGTTTGCTCAGCTTGTCAGCTCCTGCTGTGGTGGAATGATGTTCACGAATGATTTGTGAGTTCCTGTTCCTGCACTCGTATTTGCATCTGCATATATGTTTTCTCAATAAAGGAACATTTCTCCCTTTTTTAAGGTGCCATCAAAATATTGGTGCTGTAGAAGTGACTGTGTATCTGAAGCATCATCTGTCTCTGAAACTTCGTCCTATTGAATTGGATAAATAATATACATATATTTACTCAATGTTCTACAGCCCATGTAGGTACACACAATGCTCACTCATTCTGATGCTTGATGCAAATATTACCATAATCTCCTGGTCTATGTGAGAGATGTATGGATAACTGACTACTACTACTACTACTACTACTACTTCTACTACTAATACGACTACTACTATTGCTACTACTGCTAATGCAAAAAGTACCACATTAATAGAAATGAGAAAAATGCTTGTTAATATTAATAATAATCATGGGCCATTCCTACAATAGTCATGCTATATTTCTTGTGTGTTGAAAAGTATAGTACAAGATTAACGCTACTACTACTACTACTGGTAGTGGTGTAAGCAGGGCAGTGGTAGTCCAGTGGTTAAGGCTCTGGGTTACTGATCACAAGGTCAGCGGTTCCCCAGCACTGCCAAGCTACCACTGTTGAGCCCTTGCGCAAGGCACTGGTTGAGCCCTTGAGCAAGGCGTTTAACACCACCGTATAAACATATATCCGGTCTGATCTACGGGGAGACTCGTGGTGTACTGAAGGTGTTCTTGCAGAACGTCATCCGCGATGCAGTCACATACACCGAGCATGCGAAGAGAAAGACTGTCACCGCTATGGATGTGGTGTATGCCCTGAAACGCCAGGGACGCACTCTTTACGGCACTTAGCCCTATCAGCTCCAGGGGCGCTGTACCATGGCTGACCCTGCGCTCTGACCCCAGCTTCCAGATGAGTTGGGATATGCGAAAACCTTTTAATTGCATATGTACAGTAGCTCAATATTTTGTCCCCCATCAGATTTACACCTTTCTGGTCAGTAGTGGCACAGTGTGTAAGTAACTGAAAGCATAGTGTGTGCAATATTTTGTATTCCTCATGATGATAAAAGCCTACTTAATGCAACAAGAACTGCAATTTGATTTATACTTCTACTGGAATAAAAATTGCAACTGAGTCAAAACAGTTTTTCTAATTATAATTCTCAATTCAAATATTTGTGGGTTGAACTGCATTGAGTGTACCATGCTGTGAGCAAAAACCAAATTAAATCAATTCCACTACATGACTATTACTATTTCTATATCACTATGTTTGTGTGGACAAAAAGCCTGAGGAAGTACAAGACTCTAGCATGTTAACGGCTGTGGCGTTTCGCTTTGAAGACATTGTTTTGTGTGATCGTTAGTTTTAGGTCCGCCCCCTCGCCTGTTCTCAACTAGGTCCTGTGGAGAGAGAATAAATAGGCGGGCATTGCGCGGGGCTTCTTTATTGAGCAGCTTGACTTTGTGAGAGCAGCACAATGTCTGGAAGAGGAAAGGGTGGCAAGGGACTCGGTAAAGGAGGCGCTAAACGCCATCGTAAGGTTCTGCGCGATAACATCCAGGGTATCACTAAGCCGGCTATCCGCCGTCTGGCTCGCCGTGGTGGTGTTAAACGTATATCCGGTCTGATCTACGAGGAGACTCGTGGTGTACTGAAGGTGTTCTTGGAGAACGTCATCCGCGATGCAGTCACATACACCGAGCATGCGAAGAGAAAGACCGTCACCGCTATGGATGTGGTGTATGCCCTGAAACGCCAGGGACGCACTCTTTACGGCTTCGGCGGTTAAACGCTTACCTACCAAATAACGTGAACACAACGGCTCTTTTAAGAGCCACCCAAATATTACAAAATGAGCTATTGTTTCTTTTTCTGTGTGTGTGTGTGTGTGTGTGTGGCGGAGAAGGGGAGGAAATAACTATTTTCTCAAGTGTATGTGAATAATGTAATTTGGAATAATTATAGATATATTCTAATAAGATAAAATGTTGCACAAGCACTACAGTTTTGTCTCAAAGTCTCTCTCTCTCTCTCTCTCTCTCTATATATATATACTTCATATTTGCGTGTGCGTGTGCGCGCACAAAACGGCGGGCAGGGAAACAAAGCGTAGCTCAGGGGCGGGGGAGAGGGAACGAGAGAGGATGGGACGAGGGCGGAGCCTTGTATGATGAGGTTTGGATTTGTGACCAATAATACGACTCCTTTCCCTTGTACGTACTTACAATGCAGGTCTGTAAATAGAGAGGCGGCGAGGCGGTCCTTTTTCATTCTCTCGCAGTTTCCTCGAGAAGCAGCATTATGCCTACTGATCCAGCAAAGACCGCGCCCAAGAAGGGCTCCAAGAAGGCTGTCACGAAGACGGCCGGCAAAGGAGGCAAGAAGCGCAGAAAGTCAAGGAAGGAGAGCTACGCTATCTACGTGTACAAGGTTCTGAAGCAGGTGCACCCTGATACCGGCATCTCTTCTAAGGCTATGGGCATCATGAATTCCTTCGTAAACGACATTTTCGAGCGCATCGCCGGTGAGTCTTCTCGTCTCGCTCACTACAACAAGCGGTCCACCATCACTTCCAGGGAAATCCAGACCGCCGTGCGCCTGTTGCTTCCCGGTGAACTTGCAAAGCATGCCGTGTCCGAGGGCACAAAGGCCGTCACCAAGTACACCAGCTCAAAGTAAAGCGTGTTATCGCCGTCTTTAAGATAAAAACCAACGGCTCTTTTAAGAGCCACCCATTTTTTCATACAAAGAGCGGTCTTCTTTACGGGGGCAGCAATTCTCCCCGCCGGCTGACTATGACCTTTTGTATAACGAGGTAAGTAAACAAACCTTAGCATTAGAGATACAGTAGTACAGCATCATTTAAATTATAGTCATGGCAGCATTGCATAATTAGCATTAGAGCTATATTTGCAGAACAGCACAACATAATTTAATTTTGAGCTATATTTGCACATCTTTTGAATTAGGGCCATAGTCACACAACCGTGTTTCCCATCAGGGCCCTAGCAGCACAACATAATTTGAATTAGAACCATAGTAGCACAGCATTATTTGAATTGGAGTCATAGTAGCACACCATTGTTCTGCTAACTGTTGTGCTACTATGACTCCAATTCAAATAATGTTGTGCTACTAGGGCCCTGGTGGGATACACTGTTCTGCTCCTATAGCTCTAATGCTAACGGTGTTTCACATCAGGGCTATATAGCAGTGCAACATAATCTGAATTATAGTCATAACAGCACTGTAATTAGCATTAGAGCTATAGTTGCAGAACAGTGTTTCACACCAGGGCCCTAGAGGCACAACATATTTTAAATTAGAGCCATAGTTGGCCAACATAATTTGAAATATAGTCATAACAGCACAACATAATTAGCATTAGAGCTATAGTAGCAGTACAGTGTTTCACATAAGTGCCCTAGCAGCACAACGTAAATTGAATTAGAGTCATAGTTGGCCCACATGATTTGTATTGTCATAACGGCATTACATAATTAGCATTAGAGCTATAGTAGCAGCACGGTGTTTTACATCAGGGCCCTAGTGGCACAACATATTTTAAATTAGAGACATAGTAGCAAAACATGATTTAAATTAGAGCCATAGTTGGCCAACATAATTTGAAATATAGTCATAGCAGCACAACATAATTAGCATTAGCGCTATAGTAGCAGTACAGTGTTTCACATCAGGGCCCTAGCAGCACAACATAATTTGTATTAGAGTCATAGTAGCACAACATTGTTAGCATTAGAGCTATAGTAGCAGAACAATGTTGTGCTACTATGACTCTAACTCAAGGTATGTTGTGCTGTTAGGGCCCTGATGTGAAACACAGTTAGCATTAGAGCTATAGTAGCAGTATAGTGTTTCACATCAGGGCCCTAACAGCACAACATAACTCGAGTTAGTCATAGTAGCACAACATTGTTCTGCACAACATTGTTCTGCTACTATAGCTAACTATGACTCTAACTAAAGTTATGTTGTGCTGCTAGGGCCCTGACGTGAAGCACAGTTAGCATTAGAGCTACAGTAGCAGCACAGTGTTTCAAATCAGGGCCCTAGAGGCACAACATATTTTAAATTAGAGCCATAGTTTGCCAACATAATTTGAATTATAGTTATAGCAGCACTACATAATTAGCGTTAGATCTATAGTAGTAGTACAGTGTTTCACATCAGGGCCCTAGCAGCACAACATAATTTGTATTAGAGCAATAGTAGCACAACATCGTTTAAATTAGTCATAGTTGGCCAACATAATATTAATTATAGTCATAGCAGCACAACATAATTAGCATTAGAGCTATAGTAGTAGTACAGTGTTTCACATAAGTGCCCTAGCAGCACAACATAATTTGTATTAGAGTCATAGTAGCACAACATAGTTAGCATTAGAGCTATAGTAGCGCAACGTACTTTGAATTAGTCATATCAGTACTACATAATTCTCATTAGAGCTACAGTAGCACAACAGTGTTTTACATCAGGGCCAGGACAGCACAGCATAAATTGAATTTGGGCCACAGTAGCGGAACAGTGTTTCCCACTAGGGCTATAACAGCACAGTTGGCCAAGATCATTTGGATTAGAGTCATAGTAGCACTACATAATTAGCGCTAGAGCTATAGTAGCAGCACAGTGTTTCACATAAAGGCCCTAGAGGCACAACATATATTAACTTAGACCCATAGTTGGCCCACATGATTTTTATTGGAGTCATATCAGCGTTACATAATTAGCATTAGAGCTACAGTGGCACATCAGTGTTTAACATCAGGGCCAGGACAGCACAGCATGAATTGAATTTGGGCCACAGTAGTGGAACAGTGTTTCCCACTAGGGCCATAACAGCACAACATGATTTGAATTAGAGCCATAGAAGCAGAGCATCATTTGGCTTAGAGCCATAGTTGGCCAAGGTCATTTGGATTAGAGTCATAGTAGCACAACATAATTAGCACTAGAGCTGTAGTGGCAGCACAGTGTTTCACATCAGGGGCCTAGTAGCACAACACAATTTGAATTAAAGTCATAGTAGCACAACATTGTTCTGCTACTGTAGCTCTAATGCTACCTATGTTGTGCTACTATGGCTCTGATTCAAATTATGTTGTGCTGCTAGGGCCCTGATGTGGAACACTGTGCTGCCACTACAGCTCTAGTGCTAATTATGTTGTGCTACTATGACTCTAATCCAAATGACCTTGGCCAACTATGGCTCTAAGTCAAATGATGCTCGGCCACTATAGTAGCAGCACAGTGTTTCATATCAGGGCCCTAGCAGCACAACATAATTTAAATTGGAGCCATAGTAGCAGAGCATTATTTGACTTAGAGCCATCATTCGCCAATATCATTTGGATTAGAGCAATAGTAGCAGCACATAGTTAGAGCCATAGTTGGCCAACATAAATCGCATTATAGTCATAGCAGCACAACATAATTAGCATTGGAGCTATAGTAGCAGCACAGTATTTCACATCAGGGCCCTAGCAGCACAACCGAATTTGAATTAAAGTCATAGTAGCACAACATTGTTCTGCTACTATGGCTATAATGCTACCTATGTTGTGATGGTAGGTCCCTGGTGTGAATCACAGTTAGCATTAGAGCTACAGTAGCAGCACAGTGTTTCACATCAGGGCCCTAGAGGCACAACATATATTAACTTAGAGCCATAGTTGGCCCACATGATTAGTATTGGAGTCATATCAGCATTACATAGTTAGCATTAGAGCTACAGTGGCACATCAGTGTTTAACATAAGGGCCAGGACAGCACAGCATGAATTGAATTTGGGCCACAGTAGCGGAACAGTGTTTCCCACTAGGGCCATAGCAGCACGCCATAATTTGAATTAGAGCCATAGTAGCACAACATAGTTAGCATTAGAGCTAATGTCCAGGTTTTTTTTTTTTTTTTACCTCAAATTTCAAAAACCTCAAAAACTCAGAACTCGTCCATTGTTATAAAAAATAAATATAAAAAAGGACAAAAATTTTAACTTTATTTAAAAACTTATTCACGACATCCTTCATTTAGTCAGATATTAAAAAATAAATCCACCGAGAAATAAATATTAAACATTTATTTTTACTGATTAAAATCTGGCATGAAGCACAGGTCCGACAAGTAAAAACCATCCGTGTGGAAACAGAGCAAAATTACCAAAAGTACCGCTCGACGACAAGTTGCAATGTCTCATATCACCACTAGATGGAGGCATTTTACTACTACAAAAATCGCCGATGTTTAGATTTATTTTTTTTATTTTACCTCAAATTTCATTAAAATTACATTTAAATTGTACAAATCTGTTATAATCTATATAACCATATTTCTAATAATAATAATAATAATAATAATAACAATACTAATGATAATAATAATAATAATAAATCTAATAATGTATCTTGTATATCTAAAAATCTAATTAAATCTAATTTAATCTAATCTAAATCTAATAATGTATCTTGCTACAGGGCAGGTCTTGTGATGACGTCACATAATGGGCGCTACATAATCAGTACATGTCCCGCCCCTTATCATATATGATTGGCTAGAACATTAAGCAACTCATGCGCTGATTGGACAGTTTACATACATACTAACCAGTGGCTGATAATCACAAGGCAAAAAGTTCACTTATTTTGCATCTTATATGTTCCAACAGAATATTGTGAGGGACACATATGCTGCAATAAACACATACAAAATGCATAATATGAATGTATTTTTAATCATATATGTTCTATAAGTCCTACATATGACTAAAACCTTATAGATGTTCATGATGTAAAAACACAGGGAAAGATAATTGAATATGAAATCTGTACTTCACTCATGACTTTGCTCTTATCTTCACCTACGTGTGGTCTTTATGCCTATAGTCAATAATAGTCAATATTTTTGATTTAACTTTGATTATTTACAACAATATGTTCTGAATTGTTACAAACAACAATGAATGTAAACACATGGTCTCATAATATCATTGCTGTCAACTGCAAAGGTTAATGATATTTTGACAGTAGATCCTCGAACCAGCTTCTGCACTGTACAGTTTCCACATTTTTCTGACTGCATATAGGCGATGTTGGTCATCACTGACACAGAGAAGGTATGAAAACATAAAAAATACTGCCATCTTTTAATATAAAAAAAGAGTTGTTCATTTTCTTTGTCTTTGTATATGTTTGGCTGTGAATGACTTCTCCATTGACAAATCTTCTGTTGTAGTAGCTGCCAGTAGACGTCACGGGTACATCTAGCAATGCATGCAATGTGTTCATATCATTTTCAGACACAGGACTAATCTTTGGCACTCCAAGTGCAGTCACTCTGTCATATCTAGCACAGATCCTTATGTGATGTTTACTGGAGGTCATTTCTATGTAGAATGATTTTATTTCAGGTGAGACATCAGGATACAGCAGGATAGCTATGTAACATTTCCTTTTGCCCTGTCTTAGCACTCTACACAGGGGACTTAAAAGATACAGCAGGCCTTAGCTATGCGTGGCAATGCACAAGACCATGCTACTCTTTTGTAAATCTGCTGAAGTACTGCATTACTGATTTTTACTTGCTTAAGCAAGTAGCCATTATAATTCTCAAACATGAAATCAGACTGGGCATAGAGAGGACCCACATTCTCAACACTTTCTCAAATGCAGGAGCACATTGTAGGTCATCTGATCTTCACCATACAAAGACTGAACTGATTTAACATAAAGCTCCAGAGCCTCATGAGCATGGTCAATATCTTCTTGACAAATGTCTGAACCTAGCAAAATGTACATGTAAAACCCAGTGGCAAAGATACTTGTTTGGACATTTCCCCCTCAGGACTGGCAAACTGTAATATTAAAGCCATTTCTGCCATTTGGGAGCTTTCCAAAACCTACGCTCAACAATAGACCGTGGGATTCAGGAAAAAAAGCTTGGAAGCTTGATTGCTAAAAGATTTTCATCTACTCTTGAATTGTTCAAACCAGTATACCATGGTTGACTGTAGCTTTTAGAATTAAACCATGAAGTGGCTATTAGCAGCCAAACCCTCAGCAACACACGATACATGTAATCAGGGACCACACCATTGATCAGGTGAAAATTGGGTCCACAATTAGAGATGCCCCTTTTATGACCAAAATGCTCTGTTTGTTATTTTTGCCAATCTCACCTATTTGCACAGTTGTGTTGTGATCTCTAAGGTCTGGCATCTCCTCCAAACAAGGATACACTCGCACAGTCCCAGTGCCTTTTCTCACTTGAACACCTGGATGAAGACTGTTTGAAATTTTGCAGCAAAGGTCGTGCAACAGCATCACATACAGCACTTAATGCATAGACCTTTGTGGTTTTAATTAATTAATCTACTGGATCTTGCCATTAAGGTCTCGTTTGTCCAAGAATTTAGCATTCCTCCACAAAAGGTTTGGTCATTGTAAATCTTTTTGAATTCATTCTCCAGAAGAGCTTTAAATGGATCCCTCAATGGTATACAAATAAAAAACTGACCGAATTCTACACTTTGTCTCACAGTTTGTGTTGATGAGCAAATCTGGCATTTTAATCCACTGTCCTTAGACACTGAAAAGCCAATGTAAGAGCTGCAAATGCCACAATAATGAGGATATTCTGATTTGTAGACAAAACCAATTTAAACACCTTTTCTAGAATGTACTTGCTACGTGGGACGCTTGCAGCATCCCCACTAAATAACCTTAACAGCTTCAGTAAGTCGTCCATTAAAGCCCCTCTTACATTGTGCTTCATAGGAAAGCAACTATGTTCATCCAACTGGTATCTGTGACATGGTTATTTGAGAAACCTGACGTGGCCCAGTTGATATTCAATAACAAATGGAAAAAGAACAAAATAAGGATCATATTTAAAGTATTTACTAAAAGATTTGTGTTAAGCTTTAATGTTGATCTACTTATTTTTAAACTCGACAACATTGCATTCCGCTATGTCCTGAATTACGCATCACATCTTACGTTCAGTTTATCTACACATTTAGAGACGTACAAAATGTGTGTATGTAACAAAATGTGAACCAAAATGACATACAAATTTCCTTATTTACCTGCACCTCTGATGAATTCCCCTCTTCTGCACTTTCTGATGGATGAGACACAGGGCTGTAACCCTTAAAAGACTTATAGAAGATATACGAGTTGAACTATAATAGAAAATATAGCAATAAAAACATGTAGAAATGTAGCTAAAATAGAAATATGAAAATGTTTACCTGTATTTTTTTGAATATAGACTCCTCAGTCCTCAGTGAAAGATTAACCTGGATTAGGGAACAAAATGAACTGATAAATGTGAATATGAAGAGAATGTTATTTAAGAAATAAAGATTCAAGTATTAAAAGATGGTTCTTTTCGACGGAGGGAAACTCACATTAGTGTTTGATGATCGTGACTGTTTGTCGACATCCTCAACAGCAATTTGGTAAATCACAGTGATGAATTTAAGTTTAAATCCAAACCCAATGTGTAATTAAAGAAACTCTTTAGACAAAACTGACAGTCCAGTAGATGCATTAAGAACAGAATTTAGTAAAGATTTAGACTAAGATTTAGTTTGATACTGAATGATGGTGTTTTCTTCTAAATATTGATCAGTTGACTTTTAATTGGTCTTTATCTAAATTGTCCTACAGCTTTATTTTGTATTTTCTTGGTAAAATCAATGGTAAAAACTTATTTTTATGATTTTCACACAAGTGTGTTGTGGCATTGTGCTTACAATTGCAGTTGTGTCAAAATCTATTGTTTAGTACATGGTATTATTATTAACCCAAACCAAGACAGACATCTTTTATTATTGTTCTTTACAAACAAAAAAAATTGTACACTTCTGCAAAGCACTTCCTGTGTGAAGTCCAATCAACACATCTGTTTCCGATTTAGCGAGTTAGAGAAATGTAAACAATGTGTGATTCTACTCAAGAAGTTCAGTATGAGTGCTCTACTGGGATTATAGGAACTTGTGTTATGTCTTTCAACCATTCACAATGTGCAGAGTGTGTGGCGACCCCTAATGGGAGAAGCCAAAAGAAAGTAAATTTGTTGATGCTTTACACATACAAGAACTGAACTTCACCTTCTTCTATAAAAACCTCTTGCTGTTTTGTTTTTCTGTATTTCTTCAGATGGATGTGCACAAAGGACTGTGTCGAAGGAAATGAACTTGTATTTTTAGAATGCTCTAAACAGGTATGAGACAGGTATGAGGTGTGAGGTATTATGGGAGTGTGAGTGTATTATAAACATTATAACATAAATACTTTCCTCAACCCTATTAAACCCAAGTCCTCTTCACCTCACCTACATCAGTACCTGACTTTACTAAGACCCTTCTGTCTGAATGAGCACAAAACTAAACAAACACAATCCATAATCTAGTGGAACATCTTTCCAGAGAGGGAAGCTTATTATAAGAGCAAATGGAGACTGAATGTGGAATGGGATGTTCAAAAATCACATATAAATCTTATGGCCTGGTGTCCACAAACTTTTAGCAATATAGTGTATAGATTAAGCATATTTATATGTGGAATCTTGTTTAATTTGACATCACACTGCATTATTAATTCATCATTTATGGCATGTCTTTTTACTCAACTTCAAACAATCTGATCTTGCTTAAAATTACATCTGAGATATAGAAAGTAATGTGTATAGTAAGGTGTTTATGCATGTTAATGCATGCAGAGCTTTGTTTTAGTATTTGTACATTTACTGCATGTATTTGAACATTCTTCGGGGAACAAGTTGGTGTGGTGGGGATTGGCTGGACCTGGGAGAGTTTTTCTCTGTGTATGTATTTGAATTGTTTTGTCTATTTTGCTTTATGTACAGTAGTTTCTGTCTATTTGTTAAGGACCCCCTTGAGAACTAGATGGTTCATCTTAAGTGGTTTATCCTTTCAATCAACTTACAGAAATATGAGCAAAATGAATCACCTTTTTGAATGAAAATAAAAGTGCATTACTGTGAGAGACGTGGGGCACGGCCTGAAGTACTTGGGTTGAGGCTGAAACCATAGATCTTAGGACTAAAGGAAATACATTGGCTAATAAAACAGATTCTGTCATAGAAGGTGTTTCATTTTATTAACTGTTTCCACATAAATAGCTCTGAGCTCTTTCCTGTTTGCAGTGGTGATGGACAGGTTGAAGGACAAGGTCAGACAGGAGTCTCCATGGACTATGTTGTTTGTGGAGGATATTGTGATTTGTGGTTGGAGTAGGGAGTAGGTGGAGAAGAGCCTGGAGAGGTGGAGGTGCACGCTGGAGAAAAGGGGAATGAAAGTCAGTAGGAGTAAGACAGAGTACATGTGTGTGAATGAGAGGGAGGGCAGTGGAGGGGTGCGGTTGCAGGGAGAAGAGGTGGAGAAGGTGGGGAAAATATATATTAGTATTAAGATGGGCCTTATACTAGTTCTCTAAACACACATTCCTATGTTATCTGTTCAATGTCTATACAATCTTTATGATGTGAGCATGTAAGGTACACGGAATGTCTTTGTCTGGACTCACACATCTCTGGTTACTGTGTCTTCTTACCCAATCAGAATCAGTTTTAGCTCAGGGGTTTTACAGAGTCTACTGTGTATATATATATATATATATATATATATATATATATATATATATATATATATATATATATATACACAGTGAGGACAATAAGTATTTGAACACCCTGCTATTTTGCAAGTTCTCCCACTTAGAAATCATGGAGGGGTCTGAAATTGTCATTGTAGGTGCATGTCCACTGTGAGAGACATAATCTAAAAAAAAAAATCCAGAAATCACAATATATGATTTTTAAACTATTTATTTGTATGATACAGCTGCAAATAAGTATTTGAACACCTGTCTATCAGCTAGAATTCTGACCCTCAAAGACCTGTTAGTCTGCCTTTAAAATGTCCACCTCCACTACATTTATTATCCTTAATTAGATGCACCTGTTTGAGGTCATTAGCTGCATAAAGTCAGCTAACGACCTGTCCACCCCATACAATCAGTAAGAATCCAACTACTAACATGGCCAAGACCAAAGAGCTGTCCAAAGACACTAGAGACAAAATTGTACACCTCCACAAGGCTGGAAAGGGCTATGGGGAAATTGCCAAGCAGCTTGGTGAAAAAAGGTCTACTGTTGGAGCAATCATTAGAAAATGGAGGAAGCTAAACATGACTGTCAATCTCCCTCGTGGGGTCTTAATGATCCTAAGGAAGGTGAGAAATCAGCCCAGAACTACACGGGAGGAGCTGGTCAATGACCTGAAAAGAGCTGGGACCACCGTTTCCAAAGTTGCTGTTGTTATACACTAAGACGTCATGGTTTGAAATCATGCATGGCACTGAAGGTTCCCCTGCTTAAACCAGCACATGTCCAGGCATGTCTTAAGTTTGTCAATGACCATTTGGATGCTCCAGAGGAGTCATGGGGGAAAGTCATGTGGTCAGATGAGACCAAAATAGAACTTTTGGGTCATAATTCCACTAAACCTGTTTGGAGGAAGAAGAATAATGAGTACCATCCCAAGAACACCATCCCTACTGTGAAGCATGGGGGTGGTAGCATCATGCTTTGGGGGGTGTCTTTCTGCACATGGGACAGGGCGACTGCACTGTATTAAGGAGAGGATGACCGGGGCCATGTTTTGCGAGATTTTGGGGAAGAACCTCCTTCCCTCAGTTAGAGCATTGAAGATGGGTCGAGGCTGGGTCTTCCAACATGACAATGACCCGAAGCACACAGCCAGGATAACCAAGGAGTGGCTCTGTAAGAAGCATATCAAGGTTCTGGCGTGGCCTAGCCAGTCTCCTGACCTAAACCCAATAGAGAATCTTTGGAGGGAGCTCAAACTCTGTGTTTCTCAGCGACAGGCCAGAAACCTGACTGATCTAGAGAAGATCTGTGTGGAGGAGTGGGCCAAAATCCCTCCTGCAGTGTGTGCAAACCTGGTGAAAAACTACAGGAAACGTTTGACCTCTGTAATTGCAAACAAAGGCTCCTGTACCAAATATTAACATTGACTTTCTCAGGTGTTCAAATACTTATTTGCAGCTGTATCATACAAATAAATAGTTTAAAAATCATACATTGTGATTTCTGGATTTTTTTTTTAGATTATGTCTCTCACAGTGGACATGAACCTACAATGACAATTTCAGACCCCTCCATGATTTCTAAGTGGGAGAACTTGCAAAATAGCAGGGTGTTCCACAGTCTGAAGCTATTTCAGACCATTATCTCATCTCTTTTAAAATTTGCCTCAGTCATTGCATTACTACTTCACCACGTTATCGTGTTAAGCGTACTTTCACGTCAGCTACAGCAGCGCATTTTAATAACAATCTTCCAGAAATTACGATATTAGATAGATCTCCGTCTGACCCTGCAGAGCTCGACTGGGCCACTGAACACCTAGAATCAATGTTACGTTATACCCTAGATGATGTAGCTCCTCTTAAGACCAAAATGATCAGGGAGAAAAAATTAGCACAGTGGTATAATGATCATACACGCACCTTAAAACAGACCACTCGAAAATTAGAACGGAAATGGCGTCAAACAAAATTACAAGTATTTCAAATAGCATCGAAGGAGAGCCTCCTAATTTATAGAAAATCTCTTAGTGCTGCTAGATCAGCATATTTCTCCACCCTCATAGAAAATAACAAGCATAATCCTAGATTTTTATTCAGCACGGTAGCAAAATTAACAGGGAATAAAAGCACTGCACTCACATGCACACCATTAATAGGTAGTAATGATTTAATGAACTTTTTTAATAATAAAATTGAAAACATCAGGCAAAAAATCCAAACGATTAATATAAATCCAAATTATTTTACAAGTAACCCTGTAGACAGCAGTGTAATTATAACAGACAATCAATTACAAAGTTTTACTCATATTCACGAGAATGACTTAATTTCATTAATTTCCTCATCAAAATCATCAACCTCCATTCTCGATCCCTTGCCTACAAGTTTCTTTAAACAGATAATTCCAGAGGTAAACCTGTTTTAAAAATAATAAACTCTTCCATTAGCACTGGTTTTGTACCAAAATCCTTTAAACTGGCAGTTATCCACCCCCTAATTAAGAAACCTGACCTTGACCCATGTCAGCTGTCCAACTACAGACCAATATCAAATCTCCCCTTCATAGCCAAAATTTTGGAAAAGGTTGTAGCACAGCAGTTATGCTCACACCTACTTATGAATAACATTTTTGAAATGTATCAGTCAGGAGTTTGGCCTCATCATAGCACACAGACGGTGCTAGTTAAGGTGGTAAATGACCTGTTATTGGCCTTTGATCAGGGTTTTGTCTCTTTACTTGTTTTGCTCGACCTTAGTGCAGCTTTTGACACCATTGATCACACTATACTACTTGCTAGACTTGAGAACGTTGTTGGAATAAAAGGGAACAGCTCTCTCTTGGCTCAGGTCTTATTTGACTGATCCCTATCAGTTTGTTGATGTAAATGGTGAGTTCTCCACACTCTATGAGGTAAAGTTTGGTGTTCCTCAAGGATCTGTCTTAGGCCCACTGCTTTTCTCTTTATATATGCTGCCTCTTGGTGAAATCATTCATAAACATGGGATTCGCTTCCATTGCTATGCTGATGACACACAGCTGTATATTTCAGCAAAGCCAGATGAGCGAGATCAGCTTAACAATGTTGAGAAGTGTGTAAAGGACATTAGACAGTGGATGCTTAATAACTTTCTTCTGCTCAACTCAGATAAGACAGAAGTACTTTTACTAGGACCACATGCAGCTAGAAGTAAACTTTCCGATTACGTAGCATCTCTGGATGGTGTTTCTGTTTCAGCATGTACGGCTGTCAAAGACCTTGGTGTGATTATTGATTCGAGTCTTTCCTTTGAGTCTCACGTGAATAATATTACCAGGATTGCCTTCTTTCACCTTAGAAATATTGCTAAAATTAGAAATATGATGTCATTACAGGATGCAGAAAAACTAGTTTATGCTTTTGTTACATCTAGATTAGACTACTGTAACGTTTTACTGTCCGAGTAAGTGCATAAATAAGCTTCAGTTAGTTCAGAATGCAGCAGCAAGAGTCCTCACTAGATCTAGGAAATATGACCACATCACCCCTGTTTTAATCAGTCTACACTGGCTCCCACTCAAATCTCGCATTGATTATAAAATATTACTACTGACGTATAAAGCACTTAACGGTCTCGCACCGCAGTATCTGAGTGAACTTCTCTACCAGTATGATCCTCCACGCCTACTTGGATCAAAAGGTGCTGGCTATCTGTTGGTTCCTCAAATAATGAAGACTACAGCAGGGGGCAGATCTTTTTCTTATAAAGCCCCACAGTTATGGAACAACTTTCCAATCAGTGTTCGGGACTCAGACACAGTCTCAGTGTTCAAGTCGAGGTTGAAAGCTTATTTATTTAGTCAAGCCTTTTATCAGTAGATTTTTCTTAGGTAAAGGAGCAGATCTGGAGGGAGCATGGATATAGAGTGTTTGGTGAACACTCTATATTTGTATGCTGTCGTCCCCTCACATTCACACGTTCACTCGGGTTTGTTGACGGTGGTGTGGTGGGTCGTCTCTTATCCCAGAGATCCCTTATGTCTGTGTTACCTTCTGGTTCTCCCTTTTAGTTATGCTGCCATAGCGAGCCTTGCCGGAGTCCAAACTGCACAGTGACAAAAACTTTCATACACCAATAGGGACACCTAATAATCCATATCCTTATCTTCCCGTCTCTCTCTCTCTCTCTCTCTCTCTCTCTCTCTCTCTCTCTCTCTCTCTCTCTCGCTCTCTCTCTCTCTCTCTCTCTCTCTCTCTCAGTCAAGTTAAACATGCTCCTGAGGCTCCAGTGACCACTGTTCCTGCCCCTCTCCCCTCCGTGGAACTTCACACTTCTGTGCAGCTTGGGACAGTCTCTCATCAACACCTTGGGTGGTTCCATGTAATTCCGGAGTAGAACGGGTGCTTTGAGGATGGATTGGACTGTAGTTGGTGTCGGCGGTCTGCTTTAAATGGACATTTGGTGCAACCCAGATGAGGATGGGTTCCCTCTTGAGTCTGGTTCCTCTCAAGGTTTCTTCCTTATGCCATCTCGGGGAGTTTTTCCTTGTCACAGTTGCTCATCAGGGACAAACATACTTACAAAGAACATATTTACGTTTAATCAACACATTATCTGTGTAAAGCTGCTTTGAGACAATGTTCATTGTTAAAAGCGCTATACAAATAAAAATGAATTGAATACTTGCATAATCGTGAAGTTAGTGCACAAGAGGCAGTGTATAGGTTGACAAATATGCATTTAAAGGAGTGTTCCAGAAATGTTCAGTTTATTCCCACAGGTGATTCAGTTCGTATGAGTTTACCATTGCAAGTTCTACAAAACAAGTTGCAGTCGCAAACTTTAAGAAGTGAAGAGATGTGGATGAAAAGTTTGGTTGATCGTTACAAGAATAGACCACGTCAGAGTGTTTTTGACGATATGTGCTTAGCCACATTTGCGTCTGAGTATCGTATTACATCTTAAGGTCAGTCTCCCAATGAAATGACATTAGATAATAATCTTGGTTTCATTGTTACAAAAAACACATTCAGCCTGCAGTTGTTCGTTATGCACGATTTTTAGTGACTAAGAGTCCTGAAAAGTTTTACCAAAGTATACTGCAATTGTTTTCTCCTTATCGTGCAGATACGGAACTAAAACCAGAGGGATATACTACTTATGAACACTTTTATAAAGAAGGTGTTTAGGTAATGGATTAGTAAAATTGGTTTAAAATGTAGTCAATAAAAACAGAGCATTATTTGAAAAGGATGCAGACGTGTTGGATACCGCACACAATACTGTTAATACTGAGGGCATATTAGAAAGTGCATGGTGTTCCCTTTGTCCTGAGCAGCAAGTTGATCATTTAGAATGTAAACAGGTTAGACGTGAGATTGTCCAAGAAGAAGAAGATGATAATGAAAGTATTCCAGATTTGACTGATAAAAACGTTCAAGTTACAAAAGTTACACAGTTACACAAAAAATTGTTTAAGTCGTGTTAAATGGTTAAGTATAATTTGTTCCCTAAACAAAACCCAGATGGCTGTTTTTAATAAAATAAGGCAGTGGTGTTTGGGTACAATTAGAGGAGAAAACACAAAACCTTTTTATTTGTTTATTACTGGTGGTGCAGGAACAGGCAAAAGTCATTTAATTGAAGCCATAAAATGAGTCTTCATGACTATTGTCTCAGATTTCTTTGAATCCAGATGATATTTGTGTTGCTTTAACAGCACCAACAGGCATTGCAGCATACAATTTAAAGGCTGCAACAATATTTAGTATTGGCACAAATGTAAAATTGCCATACACACCGTTGGGTGAGGACAAATTAAATTCTTTGCGAGCAAATTTCCATGGTCTTCAAATACTAATAGACGAAATATCTATGGTTGATCATAAATTATTGGCATATATACATGGAAGATTACGTGAAATTAAACAGAGTGGAGATTTGTCTGCTTTTGGTAATGTGAGTGTAATTACTGTTGAGGACTTTTTCCAATTGCCTCCTGTGAAGGAAAAACCATTGTATGTGGATGTACCTGAAATGAGTTTATGGAGTTGTTTTAGTGTTGTTGAACTCACACAGGTTGTTAGACAAAAGGACAGTAATTTTGCTGAAATGTTAAACATTTAAGAAAGAAGCAAAATAACTGCACTAAACAAAGATGATGTAATGATGTAATCATATCAAGTTGTGACAAGGTTGAGGAAGATAATGTATCTTTACACATTTATGCTACAAATGATCAAGTGCATATGCACAACTTGAAGCAGGTGATAAAAATGTGCCCGGAAATTGAACCGATAGAGGCAGAGGATTATGCACGGAGTAAAAAAAAAACAGGCAAAATAGAATTAATAGCTGGTCATCATGTAAAGGTTCATAACACATGTTTGCCAGAAAAGTTACTTTTAGGCAGAGATGCACGTGTTATGTTAATTAAAAACATAGATGTTGATGATGGATTAGTTATTGGTGTTTGTGGTGTAGTTACTCATATCGTACGTTCATCTAAAGAGAAGTTACCTGAAACTGTATACGTTCAGTTTGATGATAGTCATGTGGGATTGAAAAGACAAAAACAATGTTCATTTAAGGCAGCAAAATTGCTCCATTCTACACCTATGATACTGCTGTCGTTAGTTTAAAGTGTTTGCACCTGGTCAGGCTTATGTAGCTTTGAGCCGGGTAAGGAGTTTGTCAGGGTTAACAATTAAAGACTTTAGTGAAAAGGCCATTTTCTGTAATGATCAGATTTGTGAAGCTCTTCAAGAAATGCCATCTTTTATGGCACATGATGAATCATTGGTGACAGTACAAGATAGTTCCTTTTCTGTGTTTATACTGAATGTACAGAGTTTGCATTGCCATAAAGAGGATTTAAAATGTGTCTAGTCAACATTTACAACCAACATGTATTGCTGTAACTGAAACATGGCTGCCAGAACACTATCTGCCTGAAAGTGTACATTTAAAAAACTACAACTTTGTGGGTATTCCTCGTTGTGTTGCATACACAAGTATATGTCCTCCTTTCAATGATTTGTAACTACAACAACACTGTGGAGTTGGAGTTTATACAACATGTGGAGTGCCAAACACTATTATAACAATTCCAAATCTTAATTTACAATGCCTGTTGACACATTTTCCTGAAAATGATATTTTGCTTGGTGTTATTTATAGACCACAAACATACCCTTTGTGTAGTTTTACAGAAAATATGGGCAGGTTAATTAATCAGCTGCCTTTAATTTCAAATAACATTGTGCTTGTGGGAGACTTTAATAATGATGCATTAAAGTCTAATTCTGTGTGCTCTTTTATGGCAGATAGGGGTTTTATTCAACATGTTACGGAACCTACAACAGAAAAAGGAACATTAATTGATCATGTGTACATAAAATGTATGACAAATTTCTCAGTACACACAGATATTGTGCCAGTGTACTTTAGCACACACGAGGGAATTTTCTGCTCTTTTAAACTTTCAATTCAAATGGTCTCTGATTCTCTGTTGAAAGTCAAATAGTATAATTTACTAGAAAAATGCTAGTATGTTTACTTAAATCCGACAAATATTGAGTTTACTAAAATAGTTAATTATTGGTAAAATGTTAAAATAAATATTTGAGATTACAAATAAAAATTAAGTAATATAACTCGAAATGTTTGAGACATTTCATTGGGCATGCGCAATGAAGCACAACTCCCCTCCCCCACACTTTGCTGAAGCTCATGGACTGAAGACGGTTTGAGCATCTACTGATTAAGGTATTAATTAAGGCATATTTTTGTTTCCTTGTTTTAGTTATAATCATGATGTTTACTTGAATTAATATTACTTTGCTGAACATGTTAGGAACTTTTAATCTTGTCTTTACATAAACATCTTTTGGACCGTTTGTAGCTTTGAACACCTCGTGTTGGAAACCAACATCTAAAATGTCATTTTGCACTTTAGATCTGTAAATTCGGATTACCGGTTAATTATTTAGAAATGCTTTATTTTTGTTAATTTGATTACTCGGTCGTGACAATGCGGGACCTGGCAGTGTAATTTAACTAGTCTATAATTAGCATGCGTTATTGAATCTAGCCATTTTCATCGTGATGTGGAGCGGGGATGGGGAAGGAAGAAAAAACATTTGCGAGATTTTGGAAGAAAGGAAGGAAAAAAACTCGAGAAGAAAAAAATAACGGGACATGGGAGACAAAAAAAAAAAACTGTCTTAAACCGAGGGCGCAAGTTTTGACTGAATACACCGTCAAACTGTAACCAACGCGCGAAAATACAAAAGTAACGTCTGAATGTCGCCAGCGCGTGCACTGCGCATGCATCTTTTAAAAGACAGCGTTGAAGTGTAGGTTACTGAATAGTACAGATTCAAGCTGCGTGTTTTAGTTTTAAAGAAGTAGTTCACCAAACATTTTTCCCATGACTTTCATGATAATTAGATTTTTTTCAATAGTTAATACCAATAGTATTGTTCATTGTTAAAGTTGTGGATTAATTCATTTTATTGGTAATATTTAATGCTAAATGAGCATGTGAACTTCATTGCAAGTTACTCTCCCTTTACCTTGCCTTTAACTTAATTCTTTTCTTTTTTTTTTTTTTCTTTTTAGGTTTCCTGTTGATTGCCTTCTGCCATGCAGTGGAATTGTAAGTTTTGAACTCTGTCTTTAGATGTTGGATGTACTCTGACCTCTGGTATAGTCTTTAGACATAATTTAAGCTTTAGCTATTGTGGCTGAAAAGTGCAAAACACATTAACAAATATAGAAGCACATTAAAAGTGTACAAATGTATTGTCCTTATTGTGGATTCAAAAGGACCCTGTGTACTTCTGTACCCGGTCGGCTCAGAGGTCATCAATGTTCCTGGGACCCCGAGGCCTTTTATACTGAAGGACTATAAAACAGAAACTGGAAAACCTTATGCAAGGATAAATGAGTTTATTTGCAGAATGAAGCACTTTGAAGGTTAGTTTGCCAGAATGAAAGTATTGTTTATGTTTCGGGTAATAACATGGTTTGTTCTGTGTCTAGGAGAACAGGAAGTCAGTTCAGAATCAGATACAGAAGTTATCATAAGGACACAAAATCCTGAGAGATCTAACCTGACTGACACACTGCTGATAACAAAAAAAGAACATTTTTTTCTTCAATTCTGCTGAAGTTTGCTTTAGTTCATTATTATTATTTTTACTTAATTTATATTCATGCTTCAGTTTTTATCCTTATTTCCAAGTCTGTTTATGTTTATAATAATTATGAAGAGACTCATGCAGGCCATGGGCAAGTTTAAATTCTCTCTTTCTCCCCTGATTCTAACCTGACAGCTCCTTTTACACAGTCAGTCCTTCTTAGGCTGTACTCTGGTTTCTATAGGGGGTTTTTGTGAGAAAATTGATGTTCAAAGTCCAGTTGTTTCCTTTAAAGTGTAATAAAGTTGTAATGCTTCGTCACAGTTCTCTGGCCACTGTAATCGAGGATGTTGCATGACCACGTGGTATCATCATTGTGGAGGGTTTGGCTGTTTGTAATTTGATTGCAGATGCTGGAAGCACAGACTGCTGGGGCTGTGGAGGAACTGACTTCTGGAGAAGCTGCTGCTTTGTTTCATTATTTACTTTCTTTGGTGTTTGTGTGTGTGTTTACTGATTAGTAGAAATACAAGATGATGTCAAACTCAGTGAACACGTTCTACAGTGGACTCAGACATAAAAGTAGAACAGGCTTTTCTACTCATTAAAATGTATGTCCAAACTTGCTTTTATATGTTTAATAACATTTATAATTAAATATGACACATTTGACAACTTTTATTGATAGTACCACAAAATTGGAAGTTGGCTGTTAATTAGGAAGTACTCGTTTGAAGACACTGGGACTTATGATGGTAAGATCGCTTATGAAGTGAGAATCTAGAGTAAGGGCATAAAAATCTTGAAAAGGTTTGAGAAGAAACCTTTTTTCAGGACCCACTTTCACGTTCGGCACCAGTGGGACACAGTATGGAGTTCAGGATGGAGAAGTTTCTAAAGGGAGAAAAAGTCTGACTTTCCTCTCCTCCACAACATCTCCACTACATGCTGTTATTAATCACAGCACTTTCTCTTTTAGTTCTTGCTCTTTAAATTGAACTTGACCGAGTGCGATTAAAATAATTCCGTTTCCAACTCGTCAAAGAGTCGCTTCAAAGAGTCGGTTCAAAGAGTCGGTTCAAATAGTCGAGTCAGTTTTCCGAAAGTGAAAGTGTTTCTCAGCCTCGAGTCCATGTGGAGGAGTGGTTGGAAAAACACAAAGATCTTCAACAGCAGTCAGAAGCAGTGAGATTCATGTCCAACAACAAGCAGTGCTGAAGAAAAGTGGGTGAGTTTTTCCTAGAAATGACTTTCTATCGGAATAATGCGTTTGTGTTTTCTATGTAATGGAGTTTGTGGAAAGATCTACCTATCTACCTACCTACCTACCTACCTACCCACCCACCCACCCACCTACCTACCTACCTACCTACCTACCTACCTACCTACCTACCTACCTACCTACCTACCTACCTACCTACCTACCTACCTACCTACCTACCTACCTACCTACCTACAGTGGTGTGAAAGTGTTTTGTTCTAATTTTTTTGCATGTTTTACACTTTAATGTTTCAGATCAACAAACTAATTTAAATATATTTGTAAAAGATAGCATAAGTGAACACAACATGCAGTTTTAACTGAAATATTTTATTATTGAGGGAAAACAAAATCCAAAACTACATGGCCCTGTGTGAAAAAGTGTTTGCCCCTATACCTAATAACTGGTTGGACCACCCTTAGCAGCAACAACTGCAATCAAGCGTTTGCGATAACTTGCACTGAGTCTGTTACAGCGATGTGGAGAAATTTTGCTCCACTCATCTATGCAGAATTGTTGTAATTCAGCCACATTGGAGCGTTTTCCAGCATGAACTACCTTTTTAAAGCCATGCCACATGCGCTGTATCTCTCATAAACTCATTTCTAATGCTGTCCTTCGTCATCACTCCCAATGAACATCTCAACATCTTCAGCTCTGCTACCTCCAGCTCCACCTCCTGTCTTTTACTCAACGACACTGTCTTTAAACCATACAACATCTCAGGTCATCTGGTCCAACCAACTTTCCACTCTTTATCCTCTTAATCTCTGCTCTCACTTCCTCCTTACTAATCCCATCCACTTTCTGCCTTACCATCTCCACACCATCCAACCTTCTCTCTCTCTCTTATTTTCCTGCTCAAATCATCTGCTCAAAATATTTCCTCCATCTTCTCAACACACTCTCCTCATTAGTTAACACATTTCCATCTCCATCCTTTATTGCTCTAACTTGCAGCACATCCTTCCCAGCTCGGTTCCTCTGCCTGGCCAATCGCTACAAATCCTTTTCTCCTTCTTTAGTGTCCAACGTCTCATACAGCTCCTCGTATGCCTATGCTGCACATCTCCTTGTACTCCTGCCTACTTTTATTATCTCTCTCAATCCCAATTCTGTTTCTCCAACCTCTTTCTCCTTATATGTTCCAGCACTCTCCTCCTTTCTATTTTCAGATGTCACACCAAGTATGTTTCTCGCTGTCTCCCTCATCACTTATGCAGTAGTTCCCCAATCATCCAGCACGTCTTCACCACCACAGAGCCCCTGTCTGAGCTCTTCCCTGAACCTCACACTACAGTCTTCCTCCTTCAGTTTCCACCTTATTCTTCTTTCAGTCCTCACCCTCCTCCTCTTTTTCTTCACCTCCAAAACCATCCTACAGACCACCATCTGATGCTGTCTATCTACACTGTCCCCTGCCAACCCCTTACAGTCTCCAATCTTCTTCAGGTTACATCTCCTGCATAGAACATAGTCCACCTGTGTGCCCCTCCCTCCACTCCTTTATGTCACCCTATGCTCCTGCTTCTTCTTAAAATAAGTTCATAACTGCCATTTCCATCCTTTTAGCAAAATCTTCCACCATCTGCCCTTCCACATTCCTCTCCTTAAGGCCATACCTACCCATCATCTCCTCATCACCTCTGTTCCCTTCACCTAGATGCCCATAACTTGGGCCTGGACCGATCCGGTATAAATTTCTGATTTATACCGGATCCTCATTTATCCGGGCTTGAGTGCACTGTATTGTGCAACCCTAATGGCTGGGTTAACATTAAAGACTATATAATTTCTATTAATCATCAAAATATCTCTATTTTTTTGGAGGGTTATTGCTGTTATGATTCTGTTATTGTTATGTTGTTATATATGCTGTTTAGGTGCATTTGTTTACAGGGAACTCTCACCTGGACCAAGATTGTAGTAGCAATGTTTGTTTTTGCGTTTTCTAGGAATGTGATTGATTCCAGCAGAAGAGATCGGCATCTTCAGGACTCTGCGTGTACACGAGCATTGAAAAATGGAGATCCCTGATCAGGGGACAGGTCATGTGACCTTACCCTCAAAAGACTGGTAACCTGCCATGTTCTAGTATTTTACTAATGAACTGTTCATATCTGCATTATGGAGTTTCTATAGAAATAATAACTAATATTTATGGTAAGAATAAAACTTTAGCACTCACTTGAAAAAGTGGTTAATGAAATAATGTCCCACAACTGCTTATTTTTTGCCTTTTAATTAGTTTTTGTATTTATACTCCATGTTTCCATTGTCTCTTTGTGAAGACCTGTTTGTTTCTGCTCTTAGTCTATTCCAGGCATGGTAGCATGTGGAGATCTGCTACTATTAGCATTCTGTTGTATTTAAAGTTAAATGAAACAAGGTTGTGGATTTTTAAGGAACTATACTGCAGGGGTGTTTGTTCCCTGTTCACAATCTGTGTTCTGTATGCTACTATTCCTAGTGTGTAAAAAGTGAGAAAGATTATAATGAATTTTAAACAGAAATGAAAACCCCTCACCTGTACACAGGTAACATCTCTGTCAGGTGGCAACCACGAGTCGGAAACGAAAGTAACTCTATCATGTTTATGGAATCATTCAGCACACAAACAGAGGACAGGGAGTGTTATGAATCGTAATGCTGGATGAAACCAGCGGGGAAACTCAGCACAAGAGAGAGAGAGAGAGAGAGAGAGAGAGAGAGCATGCAGAGCTGACTGGTACTTTTAGTGAGTGTGTGTTTGTGTGTGTGTGTCCCGGCATGAGTATGACAAAAGATGTGCGTTACCGAGTGTGTGTGTGTGTGTGTGTGTGTGTGCGGTGTGTGTGTGTGTGTGGTCACGTGATTTTAAGGTGTGCAGCGCGGAGACCAAGGTGCAGGTGAATACCGAGCAGATCGACACTAAACTGGTGTCACACACTTGCGGTAACGCACAACTTTCCTCGTATTCACGCCGGGACACACACACACACACACACACACACACACACACACACACACACACGAGCACTGCCTAAACTGAGATTATCTGGTGTTTTTATTTGTTTTGTTAAGGGAAATCTGCAAACTGTTTTCAGAAAGTGTGTGTCCGCCATACAATCGCACTAACAAACATCACAATTGTGATACAATTAATCGCGCAACACTATTTCAAGTTAAATGTAATAAATTTGAAGAGTTACCAGAAATATTGTGATACATTATAATACAAATTAAAATTTTTAAACAATGAAATTCTGTCTCATGTCCATTTCTATTATTTTAAACAGTAAAGGAAAGAGAGAGAGATCACACTCAGCAGAACCCAGCTGTGTCTCCATGAAGAGTGATGAGTCTATGAATCCTCCTCTCTACTTCAGAACTGGAATCTCCTCACCTGTACACAGGTAACATCCCATAATTCTCATAGTTACAGTCACAGTTAATGACTAAAGCTAGAATTCTAATCTATTATATCATTTTCATCTTTTACTCTTAAATCCAAATGTCTTCAGTGTCGAGCAAAAACCCAAAGAACTGGACTCCCTGTTCCAATACTTTTGGAGGTTTGTGTAGGAAGAATAGAAAAGTAGGAAAAAGTGGGAAATGAAAACAGGAGCACATTTAATTCTCCAGGTGCACAATGTTGGAGTTGTATTCAGCTCTGTGTTCTCCAAGTGTTCCTGCTCTCACTACAATTATTGTAGTACAATTTGTGTTCAGGTTTTGACTCCAGTATTAAAGTGAGGAACGTTGAGATCTTTAACACTTGTTGTTTTTGTTCCCAGTGTTCTACAGAAGGCAGGAGACAGAAGAGAGAAGAACATTAACACAGCTACAGGGTACGATCAAAACCAACACCATGACTGTGACACTGACACACTGCTATTCTAAAGCTCTCTGCTGTTAGTAACTACAGAGTGATTAGATGATAGAAAACCTCCAGTAGAATAAAGTAAATCCACAGTGAGAACATCATAAAGATCTATCTAGCAGGAAAAATGTGAACTTCTACTCTAATCATTGGAGCCCATGTCTCACCATGTCTTCCTTCTTCACCCTGTCACAGACACGACCCAGAATCCACTGCTGCAGATGAATTCCAGAAGAAGTTCAAGTTCAATCTGATGAAGAAGTTTGAGTGTTTGAATGGATTGATGCTAAAGCAGGAAAACCGAACCCTCCTGAATGAGATCTACACAGAGCTCTACATCACAGAGGGAGACAGTGGAGACATCAATAAAGAACATGAGGTGAAACAGATCGAGGCAGCATCAAGGAGGAACCCAACTGAGGAGACACCAATTGAATGCAGTGACATCTTCAAACCCTTACCTGAACAAGACAAAGCCATCAGGAGAGTTCTAACAAAACCCTTATCTGAACAAGATGAAGAACCCATCAGGAGAGTTCTGACTAAGGGAGTATCTGGAATTGGAAAAACAGTCTCTGTGCAGAAGTTTGTTCTGGACTGGGCTGAAGGAAAAACAAATCAGGACGTCCACCTCATATTCCCACTTCCTTTCAGAGAGCTGAATTTGATGAAGGAGCAGAAACTGAGTCTGATGGAGCTCCTTCATGTGTTTTTTAAGGAGATGAAAGAAATGGACATTTCCAGTTTGGAGAAGGTTTTGTTCATTTTTGATGGTTTGGATGAGTGTCGTTTTCCTCTGGATTTCCAGAAGACAATGAGAGTGTGTGATGTAACTGAATCAGCACCAGTGCATGTGCTGCTGATAAACCTGATCAAAGGAAACCTGCTTCCCTCTGCTCTCATCTGGATCACCTCCAGACCAGCAGCAGCTGATCAAATCCCCTCTGAGTGTGTCCATCGAGTCACAGAGGTACGAGGGTTCAATGACCCTCAGAAGGAGGAGTACTTCAGGAAGAGGATCAGTGATCAGAACCTGGCCAATAAGATCATCACACACCTGAAGTCATTAAGAAGCCTCTACATCATGTGCCACATCCCAGTGTTCTGCTGGATTTCAGCTGCTGTTCTAGAGAGAATGTTGGGTGAAGCAGAAAGTGGAGAGATCCCCAAGACTCTGACTCAAATGTACACACACTTCCTCACCATTCAGACCAACATCATAAGAGAGAAGTACCTACAGAAGCAGGAGAGCGATGAAGAAATGCTTCTTAAACTGGGGAAACTGGCTTTCCAGCAGCTGGAGAAACAAAACCTGATCTTCTATGAGGAAGACCTGAGAGAGTGTGGCATTGATGTGACAGAAGCAGCAGTGTATTCAGGTGTGTGTACGCAGATCTTCAGAGAGGAGTTTGGGCTTCACCAGAGTAAAGTAGTGTACTGCTTTGTTCGTCTGAGCATTCAGGAACATCTCGCAGCTCTGTATGTGCACCTGACCTTCATGAAGGAACAGAGAAATGTTCTTAAACAGAATCAGGTCTGTAGGACACTTTCAGATGTTCACAGGAGTGCTGTAGATCAGGCTTTAGACATTCAGACTGGACATCTGGATCTTTTCCTCCGCTTTCTTCTGGGTCTCTCACTCGAGTCCAATCAGAAACTTCTACATTCCTTAATAACACAGACAGGACGTAGCTCCCAGAACAAAGAGAAAACAGTTCAGTACATCAAGAAGAAGATCAGTAAAGATCTTTCTACAGAGAAATCCATCAATCTGTTCCACTGTCTGAATGAACTGGGTGATGATTCTCTAGTGGAGGAAATCCAGCAGTATCTGAAATCTGGAGCACAAAGTAAACTTTCTCCTTCACAGTGGTCTGCTCTGGTGTTTGTGTTACTGACATCAGCACAGGATCTGGAGGAATTTGACCTGAATAAATACATCACTCCAGATAAGATCAGAGATAAGATTCTTGTGAGAGTGATGCCTGTGATTGCAGCATCCAGAAAAGCAATGTAAGTGAAGCTGAATGAAATTGTTCTACTGTTACAGTGTTGAGAACAAATCAAAGGTCTGAGCTGTTCAGATGAATCGAACTCTGCAGGACTCTTTAGACTTTTTCCTTTTTCCTCTTAGAAACCTTTTAGATCAGACTCTCTTACTTTCCCATTTGGATTCCCGGATCTCATCCTTCATGTTTATACAACGTGTGTGTGATGATGTTCCTCAGCTGAAACTCTCCCCAAGCCAAATCTGAACATCTCAGACTGTCAATTCTTATTATTCCACCATTTAATCATTGTGTTCAACTGATGTGTGTGATGTTGAAAGTGAGACGCTGCAGTGAAGCTTTGAGAACTTGTTTGATCTTCTGCATTTCTGTTCATTATCTTTTATT
>NC_139588.1:538428-660928 GCF_946808225.1 Silurus aristotelis | reverse complement strand
GGGATTTTTTAATTTGGAAAGAAAGAATGGCCAGAGTAGATACATTCACTCATTGTGATCAGAGAACGGGCAGGAGCTTACAGTGCTGTCTGAAATAAGATACAGGGCTGTAAGGTTCTATAAGGATCTGTATGGGAGTGAATATAAAGATGATGAGGAAATGTCTGCCAGTTTTTATCAAGGTTTACCGAAGCTTCCAAAAAAGTCAAAGGAGGCACTAGAGAAGCCTTTGTGTTCACAAGAGCTATGGAAGGTATTGTAGATTATGGAGAGTAGAAAAGCTCCAGTACTTGATGCCTTTTGGGAGGTGTTGGGTGAGGATCTCTTGGATGTTCTCATTGAGAGCATAGCTGAGTGTTTTTTTACCAGTGAGCTGTAGGAGAGCTGTGATTACTCTACTACCCAAGAAAGGTGACCTTCAAGAAATTAACAACTGGAGACCAGTGAGCCTGTTGTGCTCTGATCTAAAAATCTTTTCTAAAACTCTGGCAAATAGATTAAGGGAAGTGATGGGGGACATCATACATCCTGACCAGACGTATTGTGCCTGGTAGGTTTATTTCTGAGAACATTTTACTTGTTGGAGATGTAATAGAGGTTGCTGGCCTATTGGGCATTAATTTAGGGCTCATCTCCATTGATCAGGAAAAAGCTTTTTATAGGGTTGAGCACCAATATCTTTGGAACACCTTTTATGTTCTTGGTTTTGGCCCAGGTTTTATTGAAGAAGTTAAAGTGTTATATAAAGACATTGAGAGTATGCTAAAAATCAATGGTGGTTTGTCTGCCATAGTGTTAACAGGGGCATAAGACAAGGTTGTGACTCTCTGGAACGCTTTACTCCTTAGCAATCGAACCATTATTAAACTAATTATGGTCTAATATAGAAGACCTACTGTTACCTCATGTTAATCTGCAACATCAGATATCAGCTGATGTAATGATAAAGGTCAATGGGCAGAATGATATAAATACTCGAGTAGTATTTATACTTTCACACGCACACACGCACACACACACACACACACACACACATACTGCATAAAAGAAACAGATAGTTCTCACTAAATAAAATGTTTTAATATATACACTCATTTCAAAACACACAGGATGTGTAATGTGTAGAAACTGAGAGAGTGAAGTATGTGTCATTGTGTATCTGCAGGTTGCGTGATTGTGAAGTATCAGATGAAGGCTGTGCTGCTCTCGCTTCAGCTCTGAGATCAAACCCCTCACACCTGAGAAAACTGAATCTGACTAAGAATAAAGTAGGAGACTCAGGAGTGAAGTGTCTCTCTGCTGTACTGGAGAATACTCACTGTAAACTGGAGATACTGTGGTAAGATCATCTCTTTGAGAGTCACATGACCTGCTCCTCAGTAACACACATTCTCTAATAGTGAGACTGAAGCAGAGCTTTTAGGTTCAGCATCAATGTTCTGAGGAGGAACTTTATAGTTGTATTTTTTTACTTTTGTTTGTTAGATTAAATTCATGTTGATTTAATTTTTATCTTTTTATAATCATGACTTTTTATTGACTTTTGTATTGTTTTAGTTTCTAATATCTAATAAATGTACAAAAGTGTTGATATACATTGAGGAAAATAAGTATTTGAACACCCTGCTATTTTGCAGGTTCTCCCACTTAGAAATCATGGAGGGGTCTGACATTGTCATTGTAGGTGCATGTCCACTGTGAGAGACATAATCTAAAAAAAAAAATCCAGAAATCACAATGTATGATTTTTAAACTATTTATTTGTATGATACAGCTGCAAATAAGTATTTGAACACCTGAGAAAGTCAATGTTAATATTTGGTACAGTAGCCTTTGTTTGCAATTACAGAGGTCAAACGTTTCCTGTAGTTTTTCACCAGGTTTGCACACACTGCAGGAGGGATTTTGGCCCACTCCTCCACACAGATCTTCTCTAGATCAGTCAGGTTTCTGGCCTGTCGCTGAGAAACACGGAGTTTGAGCTCCCTCCAAAGATTCTCTATTGGGTTTAGGTCTGGAGACTGGCTAGGCGACGCCAGAACCTTGATATGCTTCTTACAGAGCCACTCCTTGGTTATCCTGGCTGTGTGCTTCGGGTCATTGTCATGTTGGAAGACCCAGCCTCGACCCATCTTCAATGCTCTAACTGAGGGAAGGAGGTTGTTCCCCAAAATCTCGCAATACATGGCCCCGGTCATCCTCTCCTTAATACAGTGCAGTCGCCCTGTCCCATGTGCAGAAAGACACCCCCAAAGCATGATGCTACCACCCCCATGCTTCACAGTAGGGATGGTGTTCTTGGGATGGTACTCATTATTCTTCTTCCTCCAAACAGGTTTAGTGGAATTATGACCCAAAAGTTCTATTTTGGTCTCATCTGACCACATGACTTTCCCCCATGACTCCTCTGGATCATCCAAATGGTCATTGACAAACTTAAGACATGCCTGGACATGTGCTGGTTTAAGCAGGGGAACCTTCAGTGCCATGCATGATTTCAAACCATGACGTCTTAGTGTATAACAACAGTAACTTTGGAAACGGTGGTCCCAGCTCTTTTCAGGTCATTGACCAGCTCCTCCCGTGTAGTTCTGGGCTGATTTCTCACCTTCCTTAGGATCATTGAGACCCCACGAGGGAGATTGACAGTCATGTTTAGCTTCCTCCATTTTCTAATGATTGCTCCAACAGTAGACCTTTTTTCACCAAGCTGCTTGGCAATTTCCCCATAGCCCTTTCCAGCCTTGTGGAGGTGTACAATTTTGTCTCTAGTGTCTTTGGACAGCTCTTTGGTCTTGGCCATGTTAGTAGTTGGATTCTTACTGATTGTATGGGGTGGACAGGTGTCTTTATGCAGCTAACGACCTCAAACAGGTGCATCTAATTTAGGATAATAAATGTAGTGGAGGTGGACATTTTAAAGGCAGACTAACAGGTCTTTGAGGGTCAGAATTCTAGCTGATAGACAGGTGTTCAAATACTTATTTGCAGCTGTATCATACAAATAAATAGTTTAAAAATCATATATTGTGATTTTTTTTTTTTTTTTTTTAGATTATGTCTCTCACAGTGGACATGCACCTACAATGACAATTTCAGACCCCTCCATGATTTCTAAGTGGGAGAACTTGCAAAATAGCAGGGTGTTCAAAATACTTATTATATATATATATATATACACACAGTAGACTCTGTAAAACCCCTGAGCTAAAACTGATTCTGATTGGGTAAGAAGACACAGTAACCAGAGATGTGTGAGTCCAGACAAAGACATTCCGTGTACCTTACATGCTCACATCATAAAGATTGTATAGACATTGAACAGATAACATAGGAATGTGTGTTTAGAGAACTAGTATAAGGCCCATCTTAATACTAATATATATTTTCCCCACCTTCTCCACCTCTTCTCCCTGCAACCGCACCCCTCCACTGCCCTCCCTCTCATTCACACACATGTACTCTGTCTTACTCCTACTGACTTTCATTCCCCTTTTCTCCAGCATGCACCTCCACCTCTCCAGGCTCTTCTCCACCTACTCCCTACTCCAACCACAAATCACAATATCCTCCACAAACAACATAGTCCATGGAGACTCCTGTCTGACCTTGTCCTTCAACCTGTCCATCACCACTGCAAACAGGAAAGAGCTCAGAGCTATTTATGTGGAAACAGTTAATAAAATGAAACACCTTCTATGACAGAATCTGTTTTATTAGCCAATTTATTTCCTTTAGTCCTAAGATCTATGGTTTCAGCCTCAACCCAAGTACTTCAGGCCGTGCCCCACGTCTCTCACAGTAATGCACTTTTATTTTCATTCAAAAAGGTGATTCATTTTGCTCATATTTCTGTAAGTTGATTGAAAGGATAAACCACTTAAGATGAACCATCTAGTTCTCAAGGGGGTCCTTAACAAATAGACAGAAACTACTGTACATAAAGCAAAATAGACAAAACAATTCAAATACATACACAGAGAAAAACTCTCCCAGGTCCAGCCAATCCCCACCACACCAACTTGTTCCCCAAAGAATGTTCAAATACATGCAGTAAATGTACAAATACTAAAACAAAGCTCTGCATGCATTAACATGCATAAACACCTTACTATACACATAACTTTCTATATCTCAGATGTAATTTTAAGCAAGATCAGATTGTTTGAAGTTGAGTAAAAAGACATGCCATAAATGATGAATTAATAATGCAGTGTGATGTCAAATTAAACAAGATTCCACATATAAATATGCTTAATCTATACACTATATTGCTAAAAGTTTGTGGACACCTGGCCATAAGATTTATATGTGATTTTTGAACATCCCATTCCACATTCAGTCTCCATTTGCTCTTATAATAAGCTTCCCTCTCTGGAAAGATGTTCCACTAGATTATGGATTGTGTTTGTTTAGATTTGTGCTCATTCAGACAGAAGGGTCTTAGTAAAGTCAGGTACTGATGTAGGTGAGGTGAAGAGGACTTGGGTTTAATAGGGTTGAGGAAAGTATTTATGTTATAATGTTTATAATACACTCACACTCCCATAATATCTCACACCTCATACCTGTCTCATACCTGTTTAGAGCATTCAAAAAATACAAGTTCATTTCCTTCGACACAGTCCTTTGTGCACATCCATCTGAAGAAATACAGAAAAACAAAACAGCAAGAGGTTTTTATAGAAGAAGGTGAAGTTCAGTTCTTGTATGTGTAAAGCATCAACAAATTTACTTTCTTTTGGCTTCTCCCATTAGGGGTCGCCACAGCGGATCATCCGCATGTTTTTACGCTGGATGCCCTTCCTTACGCAACCCTCCCCATTTATCCAGGCTTGGGACCGGCACTAAGAGTGGCCGGGGTTGGTTCCCTGACCGGGGATCGAACCCGGGCCGCAGCGGTGAAAGCGCCACATCCTAACCACTAGACCACCAGGGGACCTTGTAAAGCATCAACAAATACACAAAGAAATTCTGAAGAGTAACAGCAATGGGGGCATTTCATCAACACAGTTAATGGAAAGCTGTGCTCACTTGAAAAAACCTGGCTTGAATTAACAGTAACATTCACTGCAGGCTCAAGCCATTCCACCAAACTAATTAAGCTATGTGTAGTCAACACTGACTTCAACCAGGCTCAACCAGCTGACAGTTTAGGGACTTGACCAGCTAACTTTGCTATGAGCTGATTGGCTGTTAAAAACAGGTGCCACAAGGCTTAAAACTGACTGAACTCTTCAGGGCTGCTTATGTTCTCCATGCACAAGCACAATGCTTATTCAAGCACACTGGTCTATTTTTTTTCAATACCCTGGTCTATTTTTTTTTAGAACAAACAATCATACATTTGAATAAGTTAATTACCTAAATTGTGTTTTCTTCTTCATCCTTACTGGTGTCTGGACTACTGAGCCACTTTGATCTTCTGCTTCAACATGTGGAAGGGCAGAGGCCTCAGGGCCTAAAGCAGTCTTGTACTGTTAGAGGACCACTTGCAACCTTTCTGACATCTTCTTAAGAGACAGCAAAGTCCCTCATTTCCCTTGTCTACATCGCAAAATACAAAAGAGATAACATCAAAGACAAACTACATTTTAAGAGTGCTTCATGAGGCAACAATTCACCGATTTAAATCTGTATACCAGGATGGCTGGCATTTTCTTGTGCATCATTGTCATACTGCCAGCTACCTGTGGAATAAACCCACTTAAGGCAACTCTGATGTCTCACTGAGGTGACTTTATGCAGCGAAGCCCAAAGCAGCAGAAAGCGATTTGTGTTGCAGCCAATGTCTAATAGCTATTTTATGTTAACATCTTTCTTCTACAGGTGTGGTAAAGTAACACCTTGTGTAGAATTCAAGGAGTTACATTAATAAAAAGGTTTTTGATGATGCTGACCAGCTGGATTTTCTATGTTGACTGGAGGAGATAATAATAAGCTTGATGTTATGCTAACCTTTTGTTACACATCAGGAAACAAATTCTAATGTTCAAAATTATTTAGTTCATTTCAGCTTTCATGTAACAGCAACAATACAATAAATCTCTTAAGCAAATGTGACACACTTTAAAGCCCTAAGACTTTAAAGACAAATGACCATCTCAAACAGAGCTGTTCTACTTCATCCAAGTTCTGTGATAGACACTGATATGTTTTTTTATTGTAATATGGACAGGGGTTTTATTAAACTTACACTCCTCAGCTATCTTGTATTTGAGAACAACTGGCAGGCTCTGCAAGCATGTGCAGTGTTGTTCCATCTCCAACACCAAAATGCTTTTGTCCTCTTGCAGTCACATTGTCAACATCACTTGGTCATGCATTTGCTTCTTGATTAAAATGTTTGCTAAGAATCAACAATAGTTATATGTTTATATGAGACGATCTTGCATAATAGCATGGCACTGTTTTGTAACTACAAACACATACTTCTTTTATCCAAATTAAATCTTAGTTCATTGTACTCTATATAGCTGACCTGTAAATACATTCTGGTGAAGCGTCTGAAAGCTGACATACCACTGCCATGAACCTCCCACAACCATATTTGAGACATGGTGCTCTCTCCAGTAAGGGAATGCTCCACCACAGCTACATCAATGTTTGTTTCAGAGTATAGTACAAGACCATTGTAGTTCTTGATCTCCTGAAGAAGGAGTTTTTTGTCTTCTGCCAGCTTCCTTCTAAGGCGGTGGAAGCGTGCTGCTGTCTAGAAAGACAGGAAGTACAGGGGTAGAGGTTTTGTCACAACACTGTTCAACAAGTGAAAATTTATTGCACCTAAAAAAAAATGAAAGCAAAGCTGCAATAATTGAAGTATGTGAAAATTTCACTTTAGATTGATAAACAGGTAAGTCAATGGTTCAGTGTGTAACATTTAGGGTTACACATATTCCTGAAAATAAGAATTGTGCTTTAATTACTTTGGAATGAGCAGTTTTTTTATCTAAATATGGTCCCCTTTCACGGAAGCCGCCATGTTCCTACGGTAACCCACAATGGAAAAACAAACTACTGGCTCTAGATAGAACCAATCACTTTTTCTACTTCAGCTTGGAGGAAGATGGTTGTAATCTACAACCACACCGCTAGTTACCACTAAATCCTACAGACTGGACATGCGTGCAGGTGAAAGGAGCACCACAGCAGAGCTGTTTTTCCTCAAATGAAGCAGATGAAAACTCTAAGAAGCTGCGCTGTAGTGTATCGACATTGATATGTCCAGACTGGAAGATATACATATATAATAGAATATGTGATGTCTGTTTACAGAAAGAAGTTTTATAATATGGTAAAACAATTACAGTTACTCTTCCTTCAATCTTAGTGCGATGTTTCAGCTGCTTTGTGAAGGCTTGTCTGGAGAATCCCGGAGAGATGACCTTGAGTTCCTGAAAGCAGCTCAGGAGGTCCAGTGTATAAAGTGTGGAACTGTTGACAGAAGCTGGCCAATAGCCACTCCGAAGGATGTCCTTCAGTCAGGGGTCCACTGATGATGGCATGTTTGACAAACATATAGCGGCTGATGCAAGTCAAAACGGACTTGGAACAAAATAAATGTATAAAAAAAATAAAAATAAATACACATTTACTACATGCTTACTTTTACAACAGTTCAGTAACTCTGCAAATTGTAAATGGTTGAAAGACATAACACAAGTTCCTATAATCCCAGTAGAGCACTCATACTGAACTTCTTGAGTAGAATCACACATTGTTTACATTTCTCTAACTCGCTAAATCGGAAACAGATGTGTTGATTGGACTTCACACAGGAAGTGCTTTGCAGAAGTGTACTATTTTTTTTGTTTGTAAAGAACAATAATAAAAGATGTCTGTCTTGGTTTGGGTTAATAATAATACCATGTACTAAACAATAGATTTTGACACAACTGCAATTGTAAGCACAATGCCACAACACACTTGTGTGAAAATCATAAAAATAAGTTTTTACCATTGATTTTACCAAGAAAATACAAAATAAAGCTGTAGGACAATTTAGATAAAGACCAATTAAAAGTCAACTGATCAATATTTAGAAAAAAACACACCATCATTCAGTATCAAACTAAATCTTAGTCTAAATCTTTACTAAATTCTGTTCTTAATGCATCTACTGGACTGTCAGTTTTGTCTAAAGAGTTTCTTTAATTACACATGGGGTTTGGATTTAAACTTAAATTCATCACTGTGATTTACCAAATTGCTGTTGAGGATGTCGACAAACAGTCACGATCATCAAACACTAATGTGAGTTTCCCTCCGTCGAAAAGAACCATCTTTTAATACTTGAATCTTTATTTCTTAAACAACATTCTCTTCATATTCACATTTATCAGTTCATTTTGTCCCCTAATCCAGGTCAATCTTTCACTGAGGACTGAGGAGTCTATATTCAAAAAAATACAGGTAAACATTTTCATATTTCTATTTTAGCTATATTTCTACATGTTTTTATTGCTATATTTTCTATTGATAGTTCAACTCGTATATCTTCTATAAGTCTTTTAAGGGTTACAGCCCTGTGTCTCATCCATCAGAAAGTGCAGAAGAGGGGACTTCATCAGAGGTGCAGGTAAATAAGGACATTTGTATGTCATTTTGGTTCACATTTTGTTACATACACACATTTTGTACGTCTCTAAATGTGTAGATAAACTGAACGTAAGATGTGATGCGTAATTCAGGACATAGCGGAATGCAATGTTGTCGAGTTTAAAAATAAGTAGATCAACATTAAAGCTTAACACAAATCTTTTAGTAAATACTTTAAATATGATCCTTATTTTGTTCTTTTTCCATTTGTTATTGAATATCAACTGGGCCACGTCAGGTTTCTCAAATAACCATGTCACAGATACCAGTTGGATGAACATAGTTGCTTTCCTATGAAGCACAATGTAAGAGGGGCTTTAATGGAGGACTTACTAAAGCTGTTAAGGTTATTTAGTGGGGATGCTGCAAGCGTCCCACGTAGCAAGTACATTCTAGAAAAGGTGTTTAAATTGGTTTTGTCTACAAATCAGAATATCCTCATTATTGTGGCATTTGCAGCTCTTACATTGGCTTTTCAGTGTCTAAGGACAGTGGATTAAAATGCCAGATTTGCTCATCAACACAAACTGTGAGACAAAGTGTAGAATTTGGTCAGTCTTTTATTTGTATACCATTGAGGGATCCATTTAAAGCTCTTCTGGAGAATGAATTCAAAAAGATTTACAATGACCAAAACAGGGATGAAATAACGGATATTTCTGATGGGAAGTTGTACAAATATCTGAAAGCAGTTAGCGATTCTTTCTTTTCTGTGTTCCAGTCATAAAAATTCAGCATTTGGCCCTTACTATGATTTGTTAAAGAAGTACCCCCTGAGAAAAGAGATAAAAATGTCTACTATATGCCTTGTGGTTTGGCTCATCTGAACCACTAATGACTAGCTTCCTCAAACCTTTTGTGGAGGAATGCTAAATTCTTGGACAAACGAGACCTTAATGGCAAGATCCAGTAGATTAATTAATTAAAACCACAAAGGTCTATGCATTATGTGCTGTATGTGATGCTGTTGCACGACCTTTGCTGCAAAATTTCAAACAGTCTTCATCCAGGTGTTCAAGTGAGAAAAGGCACTGGGACTGTTCGAGTGTATCCTTGTTTGGAGGAGATGCCAGACCTTAGAGATCACAACACAACTGTGCAAATAGGTGAGATTGGCAAAAATAACGAACAGAGCATTTTGGTCATAAAAGGGGCATCTCTAATTGTGGACCCAATTTTCACCTGATCAATGGTGTGGTCCCTGATTACATGTATCGTGTGTTGCTGAGGGTTTGGCTGCTAATAGCCACTTCATGGTTTAATTCTAAAAGCTACAGTCAACCATGGTATACTGGTTTGAACAATTCAAGAGTAGATGAAAATCTTTTAGCAATCAAGCTTCCAAGCTTTTTTTCCTGAATCCCACGGTCTATTGTTGAGCGTAGGTTTTGGAAAGCTCCCAAATGGCAGAAATGGCTTTAATATTACAGTTTGCCAGTCCTGAAGGGGAAATGTCCAAACAAGTATCTTTGCCACTGGGTTTTACATGTACATTTTGCTAGGTTCAGACATTTGTCAAGAAGATATTGACCATGCTCATGAGGCTCTGGAGCTTTATGTTAAATCAGTTCAGTCTTTGTATGGTGAAGATCAGATGACCTACAATGTGCTCCTGCATTTGAGAAAGTGTTGAGAATGTAGGTCCTCTCTATGCCCAGTCTGATTTCATGTTTGAGAATTATAATGGCTACTTGCTTAAGCGAGTAAAAATCAGTAATGCAGTACTTCAGCAGATTTACAAAAGGGTAGCATGGTCTTGTGCATTGCCACGCATAGCTAAGGCCTGCTGTATCTTTTAAGTCCCCTGTGTAGAGTGCTAAGACAGGGCAAAAGGAAATGTTACATAGCTATCCTGCTGTATCCTGATGTCTCACCTGAAATAAAATCATTCTACATAGAAATGACCTCCAGTAAACATCACATAAGGAACTGTGCTAGATATGACAGAGTGACTGCACTTGGAGTGGCAAAGATTAGGCCTGTGTCTGAAAATGATATGAACACATTACATGCATTGCTAGATGTACCGTGACCTCTACTGGCAGCTACTAGAAAAGAAGATTTGTCAATGGAGAAGTCATTCACAGCCAAACATATACAAAGACAAAGAAAATGAACAACTCTTTTGTTATATTAAAAGATGGCAGTATTTTTAAGGTTTTATACCTTCTCTGTGTCAGTGATGACCAACATCGCCTATATGCAGTCAGAAAAATGTGGAAACTGTACAGTGCAGAAGCTGGTTCGAGGATCTACTGTCAAAATATCATTAACCTTCATGAAGACTGTTTATTTTCCTACAGGATTTGAAAGAGCAGTTGACAGCAATGACATTATGAGACCATGTATTTACATTCATTGTTGTTTGTAACAAATCAGAACATATTGTTGTAAATAATCAAAGTTAAATCAAAAATATTTCTAGAACAGTGACCTAAAATGCTAGAAATGAAGGGGTTAAAAAATGGCTTGAATATGTGACAGAAAGTCATGTATGTAAATGTCACATGGACTCTGTTGGTGATGATGTGTGTAAGAATCACTTTGAGATCTTGTAAAGTTTTATGTTTGTAGGTATAAAATAGAACTATTGTATATACTAAATGTAGAACTGTGATAAAGTTGTGATAAAGAAATTGTCACAAAGGAAGATTAAATCTGGTGATGTCATATTTGAAATAAAATCTATGTTGGTATGTGAAATATGCAACTAAACCTTTAAGACACAATAATAAATAATTTAGTAATTAAAATGTGTGCTTGTGTGTAGTTTAAATGTTGTATCGTATCTAAATGTGAAAATCAGTATACAGTATGACTATTATTGACTATAGGCATAAAGACCACACGTAGGTGAAGATAAGAGCAAAGTCATGAGTGAAGTACAGATTTCATATTCAATTATCTTTCCCTGTGTTTTTACATCATGAACATCTATAAGGTTTTAGTCATATGTAGGACTTATAGAACATATATGATTAAAAATACATTCATATTATGCATTTTGTATGTGTTTATTGCAGCATATGTGTCCCTCACAATATTCTGTTGGAACATATAAGATGCAAAATAAGTGAACTTTTTGCCTTGTGATTATCAGCCACTGGTTAGTATGTATGTAAACTGTCCAATCAGCGCATGAGTTGCTTAATGTCCTAGCCAATCATATATGATAAGGGGCGGGACATGTACTGAGTATGTAGCGCCCATTATGTGACGTCATCACAGGACCTGCCCTGTAGCCTGGTGGTCACGTGGTCGTTTACGGTGCTCAATAATGTCTTGTAATTTTTTTGGTTTTGTTTTAGCCTCCGCACACAAATTTATTTGTGTATTTTTTTATGTATTAATTCATTTAAACTTTAAACAATGCAAAAAATGACAACAAAAAAAAATAAATTCTGTAAAGTTTAAATAACATTGTATTTTCTTATTTTTCGAATTTGAACTGTTTTTCTTTAGTTTATTCATTTTTGTGCTTTTGTTGTGAAGTGAAGTTTGTGTCATTGCTGCTACACTGTGCATCTGAATGATAATGGCTCAAATCTTACAATAAAATGTAGGTTTTTTCATCACATTTTCTACTTTCATTTATCTGATTCTCTCCCCAGTGTCGAACTGCTCCATGACTTTGTGTATCAGTCACCTCACAACTATAGGAAAGATTTACCCTAATCTCCTTTCTTTCTTAATTCAATCTCTGTTAGTTTCTACTCACTCAGGGTGAAACCTGGAGCTGTTTAGATGAACACAACGTTGATTTCCTGGCAGGAATTAAGGAAAGACACACGGTTACTCAGACCACATCTCTGTTATGCTAATTCCAGCATACAAACCGCTCATCAGACGCTCTAAACCCTAAACGCTTCTGAAACAGGTAAGAACCTGGCCAGCAGGAGGCGCCTCTGCTCTTCAGGACTGTTTTGTGTGCACTGACCGGGACAAGTGCGTTGATCACGTGATCATTTCCAAGACCATCACTACACGCTCCAACCAGAAACAGTGGATGACCGCAATAGTGTGTACCCACAGAGTAGAGTAAACCCATGGAGGTCTACTGGATCAGACAAGGTTCCAGGCAGAGTGCTCAGGGAATGTGTAGAGCAGATAGCGGATGTCTTCATCGACATCTTCAACATCCTCCTGAGCTGCAACTTTGTTCCTACGTGCCTCAAGACGACGACCATCATCCCTGTGCTAAAGTCTACAGTCTCCTGCCTCAATGACTACCGTCTCATCGCGCTCACACCCATCGTGAGGAAGTGCTTCAAGAGGCTCGTCATGAAGCACATCAAGACCCAGCTTCCACCCTCACTGAACTCCATGCAGTTTGTGTCATCCAAAACCTTTAATGCAACATATTTATTCACGACGTGTATAAATGTACTGCGCTACCACATGAACAAGTGTTTGTACAGCATACATGTACACACACAATCACATCTGTATAGATAGATAGATAGATAGATAGATAGATAGATAGATAGATAGATAGATAGATAGATAGATAGATAGATAATTGTATTAAGTATAACAGACTCTTGTAGAGTTTAAGTGTAATTTTAATCAGTTAAATAAAAAACTGAACATCGGAAATTTTTGTAGTAGTAAAATGCTACCGCCTGGTGGTGATATGAGGCATTGCAACTTGTCGCAAGCTTTACTTTCGATATTTTTATGCTTCCACACGGACGGTTTTAACTTGTCGGACCTGCGCTTCACGGCAGATTTCATTGCTGATTTGAGACTTGGCGCATCAGTAAAAACAAATATTTAATGAGAATTTTTCTGTGGATTTATTTTTTAAATATCCGACTAAAGCAAGAACGTCTTGAATAAATTTGTTTTGCGTTTAAAGTTTTATTTTCACTCTTTTTATATTTATGTTCAATAAAAATGGACGGGTTCTCAGTGAATCATGAATAATTAAGCAAATAATAAAATGAATGAAATAGTTGTGACTTTTATATATTCTTTATTCTATTATATATTTTAAAATTTTATAATAGCTATCTTAGGGGGAGTGGTGGCTCCAGCGGTTAAGGCGCTGGGTTGCCGATCGGAAGGTCTGGGGTTCGAGCCCCGGTATCGCCAAGCTGCCACTCTTGGGCCCTTGAGCAAGGCCCTTAACCCTCTATGCTCCGGGGGTCCCTTACAAGGGAAATATCAAGGTCCGTGACGTCGGAGTGACGTGGGGCCGCCTTCCCGTGGGCTCACCACCTGCAGGAGGGACCGTAAGGGACGGTGCTGTGAGGATTGGGCAGCAGTCGAAGGCGGGGGTCTGCTTAGACTGCTGCCCCCGCGACCCGAATTACGGATAAGCGGGAGAAAATGAAAGGATGAATGAATAGCTATCTTATTTTTTATGTATGTAGAATATTGTTAGATACAAGATACATTATTAGATTCATTATTATTATTATTATCATTATTATTGTTATTATTATTATTATCAGAAATATGATTATATTGATAATAACAGACTCTTGTACAATTTAAGTGTAATTTTAATAAAATTTGAGGTAAAATATAAAAAATCTTAACATCGGCGATTTTTGTAGTAGTAAAATACCTCCATCTAGTGGTGATATGAGACATTGCAACTTGTCGTCGAGCGGTCTGTTTCCACACGGATGGTTTTTACTTGTCGGACCTGTGCTTCATGCCAGATTTTATTCAGTAAAAAGAAATGTTTAATATTTATTTCTCGGTGGATTTATTTTTTAATATCCGACTAAATGAAGGATGTCGTGAATACGTTTTTAAATAAAATTAAAAATGTTGTCCTTTTTTATATTTATATTTAATAACAATGGACGAGTTCTGAGTGAATCATGAATAATTAAGTAAATAAAAAAAAGGAATAAAAAAAAATCGTTGTGACTTTTATATATTCTTTATTAAATTATATATTTAAAAATTGTATAATAGCTATCCTATTTTTGTATATATGTAGAATATTATTAGATAAAAATTGGTTTGAATATGTGACAGAAAGTCATGTTTGTAAATGTCACATGGACTTTGTTGGTGATGATATGTGTAAGAATACATTGCTAGATTTATTATTATTATTATCATGATTATTATTATTATTATTATTATTAATAAGATGATTATATTGATAATAACAGACTCTTGTACAGTTTCAGTGTAATTTTAATGAAATTTGAGGTAAAAAAAAAAATAAAATAGACATCGGCGATTTTTGTAGTAGTAAAATGCTACCATCTAGTGGTGATATGAGACATTGCAACTTGTCGTGCGGTACTTTTGATATGTTTGCTCTGTTTCCACACGTACGATTTTAACTTGTCGGATCTGTGTTTCATGGCAGATTTTATTAGTAAAAACAAATGTTTAATGTTTATTTTTTGGTGGATTTGCTTTTTAAATATCTGACTAAAGAAAGGACATAGTGAATACATTTTTAAATACAGTTTAAATTTCGCCTTTTTTATATTTAATAAAAATGGACGGGTTTTAAGTGAATCATGACGCCATGGCCCAATTTCAAATTATGTTGTTCCACTGAAGCGCTCATGTATATTAGGTTGTGCTGCTAGGGCGCTAATGGGAAACACTGTTGTGCTGCCATTGCACTAGTTCAAAAGATGTTGTGCAAATATGGCTCTAATTTAAATTATTATTGTGCTGCTATGGCCCTGGTGTGAAACACTGTTCTGCAACTATAGCTCTAATGCTAATTACAGTGCTGTTATGACTATAATTCAGATTATGTTGCACTGCTATATAGCCCTGATGTGAAACACCGTTAGCATTAGAGCTATAGGAGCAGAACAGTGTATCCCACCAGGGCCCTAGTAGCACAAAATTATTTGAATTGGAGTCATAGTAGCACAACAGTTAGCAGAACAATGGTGTGCTACTATGACTCCAATTCAAATAATGCTGTGCTGCTATGGTTCTAATGCTAATTATGTAGTGCTGCTATGACTATAATCCAAATGATCTTGGCCAACTATGGCTCTAAGTCAAATGATGCTCTGCTACCATGGCTCTAATTCAAATCATGTTGTGCTGTTATGGCCCTAGTGGGAAACACTGTTCCGCTACTGTAGCTCTAATAAGAATTATGCAGTACTGATATGGCTCTAATTCAAAGTACGTTGTGCTACTATGGCTCTCATTCAAATTATGGTGTGCTGCTAGGGACCCCAGCCCTGATGTGGCTACAGGGCACTGGTGTGAAACACTATACTGCTACTATAGCTCTAATGCTAACTGTGTTTTACATCAGGGCCCTAACAGCACAACATACCTTGAGTTAGAGTCATAGTAGCACAACATTGATCTGCTACTATAGCTCTAATGCTAACCATGTTGTGCTACTATGACTCTAATACAAATTATGTTGTGCTGCTAGGGCCGTGATGTGAAACACTCTACTGCTACTATAGCTCTAATGCTAATTATGTAGTGCTGCTATAACTATAATTCAAATTATGTTGGCCAACTATGACTCTAATTCAAATTACGTTGTGCTACCATGGCTCTAATTTGAAATATGTTGTGCCTCTAGGGCCCTGATGTAAAACACTGTGCTGCTACTATAGCCCTAATGCTAATTATGTAATGCCCATATGAATCCAATACAAAACATGTGGGCCAACTATGGCTCTAAGTTAATATATGTTGTGCCTCTAGGGCCCTGATGTGAAACACTGTACTGCTACAATAGCTCTAATGCTAATTATGTAGTGCTGCTATGACTCTAAGTCAATTTATGTTGTGCTACTAGGGCCCTGATGTGAAACACTGTACTGCTACAATAGCTCTAATGCTAACTGTGTTTCACATCAGGGCCCTAACAGCACAACATACCTTAAGTTAGAGTCATAGTAGCACAACATTGTTCTGCTACTATAGCTCTAATGCTAACAATGCTGTGCTACTATGGCTCTAATTTAAAATATGTTTTGCCACTAAGGCCCTGATGTAAAACATTGTGCTGCTACTATAGCTCTAATGCTAATTATGTTGTGCCTCTATGACTCTAATCCAAATGATCTTGGCCAACTATGGCTCTGAGTCAAATGATGCTCAGCTACTAAGGCTCTAATTCAAATCATGGTGTGCTACTATGGCCCTGTTGTGAAACACTGTACTGCTACTATAGCTCCAATGCGCTCTATATATACAGTGAGGAAAATAAGTATTTGAACACGCTGCTATTTTGCAAGTTCTCCCACTTAGAAATCATGAAGGGGTCTGAAATTGTCATCGTAAGTGCATGTCCACTGTGAGAGACATAATCTAAAAAAAAAAATCCAGAAATCACAATATATGATTTTTAAACTATTTATTTGTATCATACAGCTGCAAATAAGTATTTGAACACCTGTCTATCAGCTAGAATTCTGACCCTCAAAGACCTGTTAGTCTGCCTTTAAAATGTCCACCTCCACTACATTTATTATCCTAAATTAGATGCACCTGTTTGAGGTCGTTAGCTGCATAAAGACACCTGTCCACCCCATACATTCAGTAAGAATCCAACTACTAACATGGCCAAGACCAAAGAGCTGTCCAAAGACACTAGAGACAAAATTGTACACCTTCACAAGGCTGGAAAGGGCTACGGGGAAATTGCCAAGCAGCTTGGTGAAAAAAGGTCCACTGTTGGAGCAATCATTAGAAAATGGAAGAAGCTTAACATGACTGTCAATTTCCCTCGGTCTGGGGCTACATGCAAGATCTCACCTCGTGGGGTCCCAATGATCCTAAGGAAGGTGAGAAATCAGCCCAGAATTACATGGGAGGAGCTGGTCAATGACCTGAAAAGAGCTGAGACCACCGTTTCCAAGGTTACTGTTGGTAATACACTAAGACATCATGGTATGAAATCATGCATGGCACGGAAGGTTCCCCTGCTTAAACCAGCACATGTCCAGGCACGTCTTAAGTTTAAGAATGACCATTTGGATGATCCAGAGGAATCATGGGAGAAAGTCATGTGGTCAGATGAGACCAAAATAGAACTTTTAGGTCATAATTCCACTAAACGTGTTTGGAGGAAGAAGAATGATGAGTACCATCCCAAGAACACCATCCCTACTGTGAAGCATGGGGGTGGTAGCATCATGCTTTGGGGGTGTTTTTCTGCACATGGGACAGGGCGACTGCACTGTATTAAGGAGAGGATGACCGGGGCCATGTATTGCGAGATTTTGGGGAACAACCTCCTTCCCTCAGTTAGAGCATTGAAGATGGGTCGAGGCTGGGTCTTCCAACATGACAATGACCCGAAGCACACAGCCAGGATAACCAAGGAGTGGCTCTGTAAGAAGCATATCAAGGTTCTGGCATGGCCTAGCCAGTCTCCAGACCTAAACCCAATAGAGAATCTTTGGCGGGAGCTCAAACTTCGTGTTTCTCAGCGACAGGCCAGAAACCTGACTGATCTAGAGAAGATCTGTGTGGAGGAGTGGGCCAAAATCCCTCCTGCAGTGTGTGCAAACCTGGTGAAAAACTACAGGAAACGTTTGACCTCTGTAATTGCAAACAAAGGCTACTGTACCAAATATTAACATTGACTTTTTTAGGTGTTCAAATACTTATTTGCAGCTGTATCATACAAATAAATAGTTTAAAAATCATATATTGTAATTTCTGGATTTTTTTTTTTTTAGATTATGTCTCTCACAGTGGACATGCACTTACGATGACAATTTCAGACCCCTTCATGATTTCTAAGTGGGAGAACTTGCAAAATAGCAGCGTGTTCAAATACTTATTTTCCTCACTGTATATATATATATATATATATATATATATATATATATATATATATATATATATATATATATATATATATATATGCAGTGCTGCCATGACTCTAATTCAAATCATGTTGCCCAACTATCACTCTCATTCAAATTATGGTGTGCTGCGAGGGACCCTAGCCCTGATGTGGCTACAGGGCTACAGGCCCCTCTTGTGAAACATCAGGGACCTAGCAGCACAACATAACTTGAGTTAGAGTCATAGTTAGCATTAGAGCTATAGTAGCAGAACAATGTTGTGCTACTATGACTCTAACTCGAGTTATGTTGTGCTACTAGGGCCCTGATGTGAAACACTGTCCTGCTACTATAGCTCTAATGCTAACTGTGCTTCACATTAGGGCCCTAGCAGCACAACATAGTTAGCATTAGAGCTATAGTAGCAGAACAACCCTAATTCGAACAGTGCTAACCCTAACTCCATGTCACTCAGGCTGCGCTAACCTTAATTCGAACAGTGCCAACCCTAACCCTAACCCCATATCATTCAGGCTGCGCTAACCCTAATTCGAACAGTGCTTTCAGTGATTTTTGTAGTAGTAAAATGCTACCATCTAGTGGTGATATGAGACATTGCAACTTGTCGTGCGGTACTTTTGATATGTTTGCTCTGTTTCCACACGTACGATTTTAACTTGTCGGATCTGTGTTTCATGGCAGATTTTATTAGTAAAAACAAATGTTTAATGTTTATTTTTTGGTGGATTTGCTTTTTAAATATCTGACTAAAGAAAGGACATAGTGAATACATTTTTAAATACAGTTTAAATTTCGCCTTTTTTATATTTAATAAAAATGGACGGGTTTTAAGTGAATCATGACGCCATGGCCCAATTTCAAATTATGTTGTTCCACTGAAGCGCTCATGTATATTAGGTTGTGCTGCTAGGGCGCTAATGGGAAACACTGTTGTGCTGCCATTGCACTAGTTCAAAAGATGTTGTGCAAATATGGCTCTAATTTAAATTATTATTGTGCTGCTATGGCCCTGGTGTGAAACACTGTTCTGCAACTATAGCTCTAATGCTAATTACAGTGCTGTTATGACTATAATTCAGATTATGTTGCACTGCTATATAGCCCTGATGTGAAACACCGTTAGCATTAGAGCTATAGGAGCAGAACAGTGTATCCCACCAGGGCCCTAGTAGCACAAAATTATTTGAATTGGAGTCATAGTAGCACAACAGTTAGCAGAACAATGGTGTGCTACTATGACTCCAATTCAAATAATGCTGTGCTGCTATGGTTCTAATGCTAATTATGTAGTGCTGCTATGACTATAATCCAAATGATCTTGGCCAACTATGGCTCTAAGTCAAATGATGCTCTGCTACCATGGCTCTAATTCAAATCATGTTGTGCTGTTATGGCCCTAGTGGGAAACACTGTTCCGCTACTGTAGCTCTAATAAGAATTATGCAGTACTGATATGGCTCTAATTCAAAGTACGTTGTGCTACTATGGCTCTCATTCAAATTATGGTGTGCTGCTAGGGACCCCAGCCCTGATGTGGCTACAGGGCACTGGTGTGAAACACTATACTGCTACTATAGCTCTAATGCTAACTGTGTTTTACATCAGGGCCCTAACAGCACAACATACCTTGAGTTAGAGTCATAGTAGCACAACATTGATCTGCTACTATAGCTCTAATGCTAACCATGTTGTGCTACTATGACTCTAATACAAATTATGTTGTGCTGCTAGGGCCGTGATGTGAAACACTCTACTGCTACTATAGCTCTAATGCTAATTATGTAGTGCTGCTATAACTATAATTCAAATTATGTTGGCCAACTATGACTCTAATTCAAATTACGTTGTGCTACCATGGCTCTAATTTGAAATATGTTGTGCCTCTAGGGCCCTGATGTAAAACACTGTGCTGCTACTATAGCCCTAATGCTAATTATGTAATGCCCATATGAATCCAATACAAATCATGTGGGCCAACTATGGCTCTAAGTTAATATATGTTGTGCCTCTAGGGCCCTGATGTGAAACACTGTACTGCTACAATAGCTCTAATGCTAATTATGTAGTGCTGCTATGACTCTAAGTCAATTTATGTTGTGCTACTAGGGCCCTGATGTGAAACACTGTACTGCTACAATAGCTCTAATGCTAACTGTGTTTCACATCAGGGCCCTAACAGCACAACATACCTTAAGTTAGAGTCATAGTAGCACAACATTGTTCTGCTACTATAGCTCTAATGCTAACAATGCTGTGCTACTATGGCTCTAATTTAAAATATGTTTTGCCACTAAGGCCCTGATGTAAAACATTGTGCTGCTACTATAGCTCTAATGCTAATTATGTTGTGCCTCTATGACTCTAATCCAAATGATCTTGGCCAACTATGGCTCTGAGTCAAATGATGCTCAGCTACTAAGGCTCTAATTCAAATCATGGTGTGCTACTATGGCCCTGTTGTGAAACACTGTACTGCTACTATAGCTCCAATGCGCTCTATATATATATATATATATATATATATATATATATATATATATATATATATATATATATATATATATATATATGCAGTGCTGCCATGACTCTAATTCAAATCATGTTGCACAACTATCACTCTCATTCAAATTATGGTGTGCTGCGAGGGACCCTAGCCCTGATGTGGCTACAGGGCTACAGGCCCCTCTTGTGAAACATCAGGGACCTAGCAGCACAACATAACTTGATTTAGAGTCATAGTTAGCATTAGAGCTATAGTAGCAGAACAATGTTGTGCTACTATGACTCTAACTCGAGTTATGTTGTGCTACTAGGGCCCTGATGTGAAACACTGTCCTGCTACTATAGCTCTAATGCTAACTGTGCTTCACATTAGGGCCCTAGCAGCACAACATAGTTAGCATTAGAGCTATAGTAGCAGAACAACCCTAATTCGAACAGTGCTAACCCTAACTCCATGTCACTCAGGCTGCGCTAACCTTAATTCGAACAGTGCCAACCCTAACCCTAACCCCATATCATTCAGGCTGCGCTAACCCTAATTCGAACAGTGCTAACTCTAACCCTAATTCCATGTCACTCAGGCTGCTTTAACCCTAATTCGAACAGCGCTAACCCTGTTCCATTCAGGCCGCTCTAACCCTCAATTGAAAAGTGGTAATCCTAACCCTACCTTTGTGCTGCACTAAGCCAAACTCAAATGAAGTTGTGCTGCTATGGCCTTAATGTGAAACACTGTTGTACTACTACAGCTCTAAAGCTAACTATGTAGTCTTACTATGACTCCAATTCAAAAGATGTTGTGCCACTATGGCAGTAATATAAATTATGTTGTGCGGCCATGGCCCAAATTCAAATTATGTTGTTTTACTATAGCCCTAATTCAGATTCTGTTGTGCTACTATGCCTCTGAATAGAAGTATGTTGTGCTGCTATGGCCCTGATCTGGATCAATGTTCTTCAACTATAGCTCTAATGATAATTCTGTTGCGCTACTTTGATTCTAATTCAGATTATTTTGGCCAACTATGGCTCTAGGTCAAATGACTATGGCTGTAGTTCCAATTTAAAATATGTTGTGCTGCTAGGGCCTTGATGTCAAACACTGTTGTGCTACAGTAGCTCTAATGCTAATTATGTAGTGCTGATGTGACTAATTAAAATTATGTTAGCCAACTATGACTCTAATTCAAATTATGTTGTGCTACTATGGCTCTAATTCAAATGATGGCATGCTGCTATGGCCCTAGTGGGAAACACTGTTCCGCTACTGTGGCCCAAATTCAATTCATGCTGTGCTGTCCTGGCCCTGATGTAAAACACTGATGTGCCACTGTAGCTCTAATGCTAATTATGTAACGCCGATATGACTCCAATACTAATCATGTGGGCCAACTATGGCTCTAAGTTAATATATGTTGTGTCTCTAGGGCCCTGATGTGAAACACTGTACTGCTACTATAGCTCTAATGCTAATTATGTTGTGCTGCTATGACTATAATTCAAATTATGTCGGCCAACTATAACTCCAATTCAAATTATGTTGGCAAACTATGACTCTAATTTAAATCATGTTGTGCTACTATGGCTCTAATACAAATTATATTGTGCCTCTAGGGCCCTGATTTGAAACACAGTTCTGCTACTGTAGCTCTAATGCTACCCATGTTGTGCTGCTAGGGCCCTGACGTGAAGCACAGTTAGCATTAGAGCTACACTAGCAGCACAGTGTTTCAAATCAGGGCCCTAGAGGCACAACATATATTAAATTAGAGCCATAGTAGCACAACATAGTTCTGCAACTATAGCTCTAATGCTAATTACACAGTGCTGCCATGACTATAATTCAGATTATGTTGCCCAACTATCACTCTAATTCAAATTACGTTGTGCTTCTATGGCTCTAAATCAAAGTATGTTGTGCTGCTAGGGCCCTGATGTAAAACACAGTTGTGACGCCATGGCCCAATTTCAATTTATGTTGTTCCACTGAAGCGCTCATGTATATTAGGTAGTGCTGCTAGGGCGCTAATGGGAAACACTGTTGTGCTGCCATTGCACTAGTTCAAAAGATGTTGTGCAAATATGGTTCTAATTTAAATTATTATTGTGCTGCTATGGCCCTGGTGTGAAACACTGTTCTGCAACTATAGCTCTAATGCTAATTACAGTGCTGTTATGACTATAATTCAGATTATGTTGCACTGCTATATAGCCCTGATGTGAAACACCGTTAGCATTAGAGCTATAGGAGCAGAACAGTGTATCCCACCAGGGCCCTAGTAGCACAACATTATTTGAATTGGAGTCATAGTAGCACAACAGTTAGCAGAACAATGGTGTGCTACTATGACTCCAATTCAAATAATGCTGTGCTGCTATGGTTCTAATTCAAATTATGTTGTGCTGCTAGGGCCCTGATGGGAAACACGGTTGTGTGACTATGGCCCTAATTCAAAAGATGATGTGCAAATATAGCTCAAAATTAAATTATGTTGTGCTATTCTGCAAATATAGCTCTAATGCTAATTATGCAATGCTGCCATGACTATAATTTAAATGATGCTGTACTACTGTATCTCTAATGCTAAGGTTTGTTTACTTACCTCGTTATACAAAAGGTCATAGTTAGCGGGCGGGGAGAATTGCTGCCCCCGTAAAGAAGACCGCTCTTTGTATGAAAAAATGGGTGGCTCTTAAAAGAGCCGTTGGTTTTTATCTTAAAGACGGCGATAACACGCTTTACTTTGAGCTTGTGTACTTGGTGACGGCCTTTGTGCCCTCGGACACGGCATGCTTTGCAAGTTCACCGGGAAGCAACAGGCGCACGGCGGTCTGGATTTCCCTGGAAGTGATGGTGGACCGCTTGTTGTAGTGAGCGAGACGAGAAGACTCACCGGCGATGCGCTCGAAAATGTCGTTTACGAAGGAATTCATGATGCCCATAGCCTTAGAAGAGATGCCGGTATCAGGGTGCACCTGCTTCAGAACCTTGTACACGTAGATAGCGTAGCTCTCCTTCCTTGACTTTCTGCGCTTCTTGCCTCCTTTGCCGGCCGTCTTCGTGACAGCCTTCTTGGAGCCCTTCTTGGGCGCGGTCTTTGCTGGATCAGTAGGCATAATTCTGCTTATCGAGGAAACTGCGAGAGAATGAAAAAGGGCCGCCTCGCCGCCTCTCTATTTACAGACCTGCATTGTAATTACGTACAAGGGAAAGGAGTCGTATTATTGGTCACAAATCCAAACCTCATCATACAAGTCTCCGCCCTCGTCCCATCCTCTCTCGTTCCCTCTCCCCCGCCCCTGAGCTACTCTTTGTTTCCCTGCCCGCCGTTTTGTGCGCGCACACGCACAGACAAATATGAAGTATATATATATATATATATAGAGAGAGAGAGAGAGAGAGAGAGACTTTGAGACAAAACTGTAGTGCTTGTGCAACGTTTTACCTTATTAGAATATATCTATAATTATTCCAAATTCCATTAGTCACATACACTTGAGAAAATAGTTATTTCCTCCCCTTCTCCGCCACACACACACACACACACACACACACACACACACACACACACACACAGTAAAAGAAACAATAGCTCATTTTGTAATATTTGGGTGGCTCTTAAAAGAGCCGTTGTGTTCACGTTATTTGGTAGGTAAGCGTTTAACCGCCGAAGCCGTAAAGAGTGCGTCCCTGGCGTTTCAGGGCATACACCACATCCATAGCGGTGACGGTCTTTCTCTTCGCATGCTCGGTGTATGTGACTGCATCGCGGATGACGTTCTCCAAGAACACCTTCAGTACACCACGAGTCTCTTCGTAGATCAGACCGGATATACGTTTAACACCACCACGGCGAGCCAGACGGCGGATAGCCGGCTTAGTGATACCCTGGATATTATCGCGCAGAACCTTACGATGGCGTTTAGCGCCTCCTTTACCGAGTCCCTTGCCACCCTTTCCTCTTCCAGACATGGTGCTGCTCTCACAAAGTCAAGCTGCTCAATAAAGAAGCCCCGCGCAATGCCCGCCTATTTATTCTCTCTCCACAGGACCTAGTTGAGAACAGGCGAGGGGGCGGCCCTAAAACTAACGATCACACAAAACAATGTCTTCAAAGCGAAACGCCACAGCCGTTAACATGCTAGAGTCTTGTACTTCCTCAGGCTTTTTGTCCACACAAACATAGTGATATAGAAATAGTAATAGTCATGTAGTGGAACTGATTTAATTTGGTTTTTGCTCACAGCATGGTACACTCAATGCAGTTCAACACACAAATATTTGAATTGAGAATTATAATTAGAAAAACTGTTTTGACTCAGTTGCAATTTTTATTCCAGTAGAAGTATAAATCAAATTGCAGTTCTTGTTGCATTAAGTAGGCTTATATCATCATGAGGAATGCAAAATATTGCACACACTATGCTTTCAGTTACTTACACACTGTGCCACTACTGACCAGAAAGGTGTAAATCTGATGGGGGACAAAATATTGTGCTACTGTACATATGCAATTAAAAGGTTTTCGCATAACCCAACTTATCTGGGGTCAGAGCGCAGGGTCAGCCATGGTACGGCACCCCTGGAGCTGATAGGGCTAAGTGCCTTGCTCAAGGGCTCAACAGTGGTAGCTTGGCAGTGCTGGGGCTTGAACCGCTGACCTTGTGATCAGTAACCCAGAGCCTTAACCACTGGACTACCACTGCCCTGCTTACACCACTACCAGTAGTAGTAGTAGTAGCGTTAATCTTGTACTATACTTTTCAACACACAAGAAATATAGCATGACTATTGTAGGAATGGCCCATGATTATTATTAATTTTAACAAGCATTATTCTCATTTCTATTAATGTGGTACTATTTGCATTAGCAGTAGTAGCAATAGTAGTAGTCGTATTAGTAGTAGAAGTAGTAGTAGTAGTAGTAGTAGTAGTAGTCAGTTATCCATACATCTCTCACATAGGTCAGGAGATTATGGTAATATTTGCATCAAGCATCAGAATGAGTGAGCATTGTGTGTACCTACATGGGCTGTAGAACATTGAGTAAATATATGTATATTATTTATCCAATTCAATAGGACGAAGTTTCAGAGACAGATGATGCTTCAGATACACAGTCACTTCTACAGCACAAATATTTTGATGGCACCTTAAAAAAGGGAGAAATGTTCCTTTATTGAGAAAACATATATGCAGATGCAAATACGAGTGCAGGAACAGGAACTCACAAATCATTGGTGAACATCATTCCACCACAGCAGGAGCTGACAAGCTGAGCAAACCCAGTGCGCAATCTGCACTAGTGTCCAGAAGTATATGGACAGGGCCACACACTTTGTTCTGGAGTGTGTGCATCTTTTACCTATGCTGCAAAATATGCAGTAAGGTCTCTATGTATTTGGACAGTGTCACGCTGACTTGTACAGACTGTCAATCAAACTATTATTCTAGAACTTAGCGCATCACGACACATTTTTCTTGGTAACTGCTCCACTGTCACAAAGAGTGTGTATGCTCACTGAGTGCTCACCTGAATAGGAAATGCAGTGTATGCTATATATCTCTGTTTATATTTCCTAATAACGTACCATGTAGTGTAGACAGGCATCATTGATAAAGTGAACAATTCCATTGACTTGACTTGACTTGACTACGGTAATCAACAAAAGGTAGAGAGGAATGTGCACTTTCTAGATTTGGTCACACAATAGCAGTCAAGACCGATGCAGAACTACACACCATGCTGCCTTAAGCAATCATTATTATTATTTATGGTATTCATCAAACCCTATTCTTAACTCATTCCTCAACTTACTAAGAATAATTATTAGGATCATGGTTGTTAGTAGAAGTAGTAGTAGTAGTAGTAGTAGTAGATGTAGTAGAAGAATTAGGTCTGAGATGAGATCAGAACAAACAAACTAACAACATACACGAATAACACTTTAAAAAAAAAAAATTAGACCATAAACACTTCATACTAGTGTTTAAGAGTATACAGGGATATTCCTAATAAAGGCAGAGTTCGGTGGACGTTGTAGAGCTTGACTGCCATCGTGTGGCAATGTTTACATGTTGCAGAAAAATGTAGATTAAAGAAATTGATGCTCACATCATTTTGTGTGATTATTGTGTATGGAACAGCCATTTACTCTAAGGTTTCGCATTGGTCCCCTGGTGGTCTAGTGGTTAAGATGCAGCGCTCCCACCGCTGCGACCCGGGTTCGATTTCCGGTCAGGGAACCATCCCCAGCCACTCTTAGTGCCGGTCCCAAGCCCGGATAAATTGGGGAGGGTTGCGTTAGGAAGGGCATCCAGCGTAAAACATGTGCCAAATCAAACGTGCGGAGGATCCGCTGTGGCGACCCCTAACGGGAGAAGCCGAAAAGAAAGTTTTTATTGTGTATGGAACAGCCATTTACTCTAAGGTTTCGCATTAAAAGTTTGAGATGAGATCAGAAAAAACAAACAAACAACATTCACAAATTAAACCTTAAAAAATTAGTCCAAAAACATTTCATACTAGTGTTTAAGGGTATACAGGGTTTCTTCCTAAAGTGAACTGTGAGTCCCTTTTTGTCTCGCTTCGTGTTTATCTAATAGGCCAGTAGAACACGTCATATATATATATCAAATTGCACTAGTGCCCATAACTATAGTCACAAGTTCCTAGATCATTTGGATATTTGTGTGTGTGCGTGTGTTTGTTTGTTTGTTTGTTTTTATTTCTTGCTCTTCCCAAATCTCTTCTTTTGTCCAATGTTGCACAATATCCTGGAAAGTGTCGGTATATTTGGACTGTGTTACAATTTGAAGAGAGAAACAGAGTGAGAGAGTCAATAATGTCACATTAGATTAACATATGTCTCCCACTCTCTCTCTCTCTCTCTCTCTCTCTCTCTCTCTCTCTAATTTCAGCAAGTTGTTTGTTGAATTTAGCTGAGCTTATACTACAGTTAGCCCTGTCAACAGCTTGGCATCAGCACACATCTCTGTAACTGGACCCTGGACTTGCTAGTAATTCGCACCAACAGAGATGTTGTGGAGTGTGAATTCAGCCTCAAGTTACTTCAAGTCCTTATCTTCGAGGATCTCACCTGGTCACTGAACTCTTCTCTCTACTTCGCACACCCATGACTTCAGTACCACTCATATTACATCACTTCAATACCAGAAACTTTTTAAATGCGTTTCTTGCACATCCTTTCTGAACTGCTGCTATATTGCTCCTTTGCAGAACACTTTTTCTTTTTCTTTACATTTTTGCTACTCTTCAATTTTGTTCAATTTGTCTTGTCACAACAGGTTCACTGGCGGAGCTATTATGTGTTTTATGGATTGTCCTGCTCTGACTTGTGTTGTCTTGCACTGTCTTGTGTTGTCTTTGCACTGTTTGCACCAGGTTGCACACATGCACTTTATGTGGCAAGGACACTTAGCAGCCCTGTGTGTTCTATTTCTGGAATTGTTGTTTAATGTAGCATCAGGGCTGGGATGCGAAGGGTCCGTTGTCTCATTTCACTGTGTACTGCGTCAGCTATATATGGTTGAAATGACAATAAAAGCTTCTTGACCTGACCTCTTGACTTGTCTCAACAACGCCTGTGATTGCTGAGGACACTTTAAAAGTCCTGTCTGTGCTACAGGATACTGGAGAACTTCTACAGCTGTACCATTTCTGTGTGGTACAGCAACTGCACTGCTCCAGGCCCTATAAAATAAAATGGAAAATGAAAATCTCCCAATGAATCATTGGCACTCAGCTCCCCATCTTGGAGAACATTCACAAGAAACACTGTCTGGAAAGGTCAAGTCAAGTCAAGTCAAGTTTATTTGTATAGCGCTTTTCACAACAGACATTGTCTCAAAGCAGCTTTACAGAAAACAACAGTGAAGGTGAATGGTGTGCGTTTGTCCCTGATGAGCAAGCCGTGGCGACAGTGGCAAGGAAAAACTCCCTTAGATGATATGAGGAAGAAACCTTGAGAGGAACCAGACTCAAAGGGGAACCCATCCTCATATGGGTGACATCAAGAGTTTGATCATAAATCTTTCAACAATACAGAACAATTTGTGATCATCATAGATCCAGCATCAGCTTCTCCATGCCAGGGCCTTTAAACACTCGGCCTGTACTTCTCCATGATCATCCATAGGTCCATAATCTTCACGAGGTGGGACGTGACTGGAGCTGGCCAAACCTCAGGATGCCTCGGAATGGGGAGAGAGAGAGAAGCAGTGGAGAGGAATTAGCGTAGCTGCTGTTCATGATATTAACAGCACAAATTGATAATGTGCATGTGATCATGTATTCTGGAGCACAAGGTTATGAAGTGATGTGTGTGATGTGTGTGATGTGTAGGCTTTGCTAAAAAGATATGTTTTTAATCTACACTTAAACTGGGAGAGTGTGTCTGAACCCCGAACACTGTCAGGAAGACTATTCCAGAGTTTAGGAGCTAAATGTGAAAATGCTCTACCGCCTTTAGTGGACTTTGCTATTCTAGGAACTACTAGAAGCCCAGAGTTTTGAGATCTCAGGGAGCGTGGCGGATTGTAGCGTGTTAAAAGACTGAAGAGATACATGGGAGCCAAACCATTTAGTGCTTTATAAGTGAGAAGCAGTAGTTTGTAGTCTATTCGAAACTTAACAGGAAGCCAATGTAGGGACGATAAGATTGGGGTTATATGATCGTATTTTCTTGACCTAGTAAGAACTCTTGCTGCTGCATTCTGAACTAACTGAAGCTTGTTTATTAATGACGCAGGACATCCACCTAGTAATGCATTACCGTAGTCTATTCTGGAGGTCATAAACGCATGGACGAGCTTCTCTGCATCGGATATAGACAACATGTTTCTTAACTTAGAAATATTTCTAAGGTGAAAGAAGGCTGTTTTTGTAACTTGATTGATGTGATTTTTAAAAGATAAGTTGCTGTCTAAAATAACTCCCAGGTCTTTTACCGTTGAACTAGTAGTTACAGAACAAAGTGCGCAGCAGTTGTCTGTGCAGAGCTCACAAGATCATCAAGGACCCTTCACATCCCAGTCACAAACTGTTTAACCTCCATCCATCAAGATCGAGATACAGAAACATACGCACCAGAACCAGCAGGATCAGGGACAGCTTTATTTCCATCCACCATCACCACACTGAACTCTACACTACACCGTTAGATCACTGTATAAGCACTGTATATGTAAATGTTACATATTGTTTTTTGTATACTCCGCATTCTCTACACATATTGTGCCTCACTTCCATCTGCACTACTATTATATTTATGTGTATCTGTATATACCTTACTGTACATCCTGCCACATTCATGTATATACAGATATATATTTCTATCTATCTAACGAACCTCTGAGCAGATGCTAAATGCATTCTCTTAGCTCTGTACATGTATCTTGCACAATGACAATAAAGTCAACAATAAATCTAATCTAAAATATAATATAAAATTACACTAGTGTCCATGAGTACTTGGAGAGGGCCACTATTCATTCATTTCATTGTGTTGCTGTTGGTATTGCACATTTTCCCACACAAATACATATACACATATACATGTGTGTGTGTGTGTGTGTGTGTGTGTGTGTGTGTGTGTGTGTGTGTGTGTGTGTGTGTGTGGAAATATATGCACATATATGGTTTGGACATATATGCACGACAATGAAAGAGAACATACATACAGTGCTTTAGATTCATGTTATGTCAAATTGTTCCTAACGCATAAAAACCATGTTTAAATGGTCAGAATCGTAGTCAGCATACTAAAGTTATATGTGAGAGAATTAATACTATGATGAATGCAATTTATTGTTTTGTTTGTTTTTTTGTCTCCCTTAGAATACAAACGATAACACGAGAATGGGAGGTGACACTTTGGCCACAAGATGGCAGTCACGCTCCGTGCAGAACAGCAAGCGACCTTCTTTTTGCATTTATTATTATTATTAATATTATTACTGTCGCCAAGTATTAAAATAATCTATAATAAAATACACAAAATGCTCAGCGACAGAGCCACAAAATCAGAGGTTTGCCGAAGCACTCCATTCTAATAACTAGTTTATATATATATATATATATAAAATCATTTGTTTAAAACAACCACGGTATAGACTTGCTCGCTTTACTGAGACAATGAGGTGGCTCTTAAAAGAGCCTTTGTGTATACTGGACAGAGTTATTGTTTAAGCGCGCTCTCCGCGAATACGGCGGGCCAGCTGAATGTCCTTGGGCATGATGGTCACTCTCTTGGCGTGGATGGCGCACAGGTTGGTGTCCTCGAACAGGCCGACCAAGTATGCCTCGCTCGCCTCCTGCAAAGCCATTACAGCGGAGCTCTGGAAACGCAAGTCAGTCTTGAAGTCTTGAGCAATTTCTCTCACCAGGCGCTGGAAGGGCAGCTTGCGGATGAGCAGCTCAGTAGACTTCTGATAGCGACGGATCTCTCTCAAAGCCACGGTGCCGGGCCTGTAACGGTGAGGCTTCTTCACGCCGCCGGTAGCCGGAGCGCTCTTGCGAGCAGCCTTGGTGGCGAGCTGCTTCCTGGGCGCCTTGCCACCAGTGGATTTACGGGCAGTCTGCTTAGTTCTTGCCATAGCGTTGAGCTGTGCACTTCGCGGAAGAAAAACAGAATAAAAAGCGCTAGCAAACGCTGGCTTTTTAAGCCTGAACGACGCCTCGCGTTCATTGGGCGTCTCGAAACCTCTCGTCTTGCATTGGATCGATCGCTATACGTCACTCGACGATTATTGGCTTAGACCTAGTCAGCGCCACAGTTTGAACCAGTTTGTGTCGGGGAATGATACGAGTCTTCTTGTTATCACGGGCAGCGTTACCAGCCAACTCCAGAATCTCAGCGGTCAGATACTCCAGCACAGCCGCCAGGTAAACGGGAGCGCCGGCACCGACGCGCTCAGCGTAGTTGCCTTTACGCAGAAGCCTGTGCACACGGCCTACAGGAAACTGCAGTCCTGCCCTGGATGAGCGAGTCTTGGCCTTGGCCCTGGCTTTGCCACCGGTTTTGCCTCTTCCACTCATTTTGCTGTAGATCAGATTTGCTCAAGGAACAAGTCGATAATAGTGAACGCTTCGCGCTGAAAACTCAGTGATATAGGCAACACAGCCACTCTCTCATTGGCTTAGAACACCATGTGATCAACATCCAATCACAAATTCACAAATGGTGACACTCATTCAGCCTTAGCCTAACAACCCCCCCCACACACACACACCTCCCCTCCCTAATAGTCTCTGTGTGTGTGTGACAGGATTGAGCGCGCGCTCATGGGAGACACAGGTATCAGGAAACAACATTCATGTGAAATGTGTACAACGACACATATATCATATAATCATAAGCATCTCTATAACTACTACATAGTTTGCGTATTCATATGTCATAAATCCCTATCTTGTATTCGCTTTCACTTTCATCATGGGAGGATTCAAAATGTTGCTCTTTGGGGGAAAATATAGGTGGCTCTTAAAAGAGCCGTTTAGTTAAGGTAGAGATGAAATAAATAAACAAACATGTTTACTTCTTCTTGGGCGCTGTCTTTTTCGCCTTTGCAGCCTTGGGCTTCGCCGCTTTGGGCTTCACGGTCTTTGCTTTCTTGGGGCTCTTGGCTGCTTTTTTAGGAGTCGCCGGCTTTTTCGCTTTCTTCGGGCTCTTGGTGGCTTTTTTAGCAGCCGCTGCGGGCTTCTTTGCCTTCTTCGGGGACTTCTTGGCGGCGGCAACAGGTTTCTTGGCCGCCACCTTCTTGGGCTTCTTCGCTTTAACAGCGACGGGCTTCTTCGCCTTAGTTGCGGTCTTCTTTGCGGGCTTCGTGGCTTCGGTCTGCTTCTTGTTTAGCTTGAAAGAGCCAGACGCGCCGGTCCCTTTGGTCTGTAGAAGAGTTCCCTTCAACACGAGACCCTTGACAGCGAGCTTGACGCGGGAGTTGTTCTTCTCCACGTCGTATCCGCCGGCGGACAAGGCTTTCTTCAGGGCGGCGAGCGACACACCGCTCCTCTCCTTGGACGAGGAAACCGCTTTGACGATGAGCTCGCCGACGCTGGGGCCGGCTTTCTTGGCCCTCGACGCTGCTTTCTTTTTCGGCGCTTTAGCCGGCGCGGCGGCGGGCGCGGGAGCAACTTCTGCCATCTCTCTAGTATCTGTAGTATCTCAGTGCGAGTCAGACTCTGTATACGCTGTGTAACACACAGAAACCTCCCGCCCCTCTGCTGGTGGGCCGGTCTTAAAACCGAGCATGAGAACGTTGTAGACTCAACCGGGCAGCCGCCGCTTCCGCGACACGCTCGCGAGTGTGTTTTCTCGCAGCGTTTCTCGTCGTAAATAAGACGCCGAAGACAAGATCCCGCGCTATTATGCACACATTTCGCGCGTACGGGCTTGCAAGTGTTCCGCGAGGCCCGTCATGGCCGAATAGAGAGCAGTGGTCGCTCTCGTTTAGCACGGAAGTGCACCGCGCGCCTGGCGCTCGAGCAGGCGCTAGGCGCATTTTGTGCAGAGTGCAGTGTAAAAAGGGTTGAGTTACATCCATGTCGGCGGAACAGCGTGTGTTTCACGTGAACGGCGAGCCTTGTCAATGTGTCTGACGCATTGGCAGTGTGTGAATGCTGTGCGTAGTATTGGGAACGCTGGCTCTTGTGGGCTGTGTGAAGCACGTGTTAGTGTATGGAGCAGGTGTGCAAACTCCCCGTGTGCCTCCCGCAGCCGGACTCCCTATGTCTTTGTCATCGTCTGGTCTTCGCCACTAGGCCTGGCGCGCCTCGTGAATGGCCCCGTGCTCTAGTAGTCCCAGGCCGACAGGTGTGCCTCGTTGCCCGCTTAACCCTAATTCCAATCAGGTCAGGCTGTGCTAACCCTAATTCGAACAGTGCCAACCCTAACACTAACTTCATGTCATTCAGGCTGCGCCAACCCTAACCCTAACTCTATGTCATTCAGGCTGTGCTAAGCCTCATTCGAACAGTGCCAACCCTAACCCTAACTCCATGTCATTCAGGCTGCGCTAACCCTAATTAGAACAGTGCCAACCCTAATCCTAACTCCATGTCATTCAGTCTGCGCTAACCCTAATTCGAACAGTGCCAACCCTAACCCTAACTCCATGTCACTCAGGCTGCGCTAATCCTAATTCGAACAGTGCTAACCCTAACTCAATGTCACTCAGGCTGTGCTAACCCTAATTCAAACAATGCCAACCCTAACCCTAACCCTAACTCCATGTCATTCAGGCTGAGCTAACCCTAATTCGAACAGTGCCAACCCTAACCCTAACTCCATGTCTTTCAGGCTGCGCTAACCCTAATTAGAACAGTGCCAACCCTAACCCTAACTCCATGTCATTCAGGCTGCGCTAACCCTAATTCGAACAGTGCCAACCCTAACCCTAACTCCATGTCACTCAGGCTGCGCTAATCCTAATTCGAACAGTGCTAACCCTAACTCCATGTCACTCAAGGCTGCGCTAACCCTAATTAGAACAGTGCCAACCCTAACCCTAACTCCATGTCACTCAGGCTGTGCTAACCCTAATTCGAACAATGCCAACCCTAACCCTAACTCCATGTCATTCAGCCTGCGCTAACCCTAATTCGAACAGTGCCAACCCTAACCCTAATTCCATGTCACTTAGGCTGCTTTAACCCTAATTCGAACAGCACTAACCCTAACCCTGTTCCATTCAGGCCGCTCTAACCCTCAATTGAAAAGTGGTAACCCTAACGCTGAATACCTTTGTGCTGCACTAAGCCAAACTCAAATTAAGTTGTTCTGCTATGGCCTTAATGTGAAACACTGTTGTACTACTACAGCTCTAAAGCTAACTATGTAGTCTTACTATGACTCTAATTCAAAAGATGTTGTGCCACTATGGCAGTAATATAAATTATGTCGTGCGGCCATGGCCCAAATTCAAATTATGTTGTTTTACTACAGCCCTAATTCAGATTCTGTTGTGCTACTATGCCTCTGAATAGAAGTATGTTGTGCTGCTATGGCCCTGATGTGGATCAATGTTCTTCAACTATAGCTAATAGCTAATATCTAATGATAATTCTGTTGCGCTACTTTGATTCTAATTCAAATTATTTTGGCCAACTATGGCTCTAGGTCAAATGATGGCGTGCTACTGTAGTTCCAATTTAAAATATGTTGTGCTGCTAAGGCCTTGATGTCAAACACTGTTGTGCTACAGTAGATCTAATGCTAATTATGTAGTGCTGATGTGACTCTAATTAAAATTATGTTAGCCAACTATGACTCTAATTCAAATTATGTTGTGCTACTATGGCTCTAATTCAAATTATGGCGTGCTGCTATGTGCCTCTAGGGCCCTAATATGAAACACTGTACTGCTACTATAGCTCTAATGCTAACTGTGATTCACATCACGGACCTACCAGCACAACATAGGTAGCATTATAGCCATAGTAGCAGAACAATGTTGTGCTACTATGACTTTAATTCAAATTCGGTTGTGCTGCTAGGGCCCTGATGTGAAACACTGTGCTGCCACTACAGCTCTAGTGCTAATTATGTTGTGCTACTATGACTCTAATCCAAATGATGCTCTGCTACTATGGCTCTAATTCAAATCATGTTGTGCTGTTATGGCCCTAGTGGGAAACACTGTTCCGCTACTGTGGCCCAAATTCAATTCATGCTGTGCTGTCCTGGCCCTGATGTTAAACACTGATGTGCCACTGTAGCTCTAATGCTAACTATGTAATGCTGATATGACTCCAATACAAATCATGTGGGCCAACTATGGGTTGGCCCTAGTAGCACAACACAATTTGAATTAAAGTCATAGTAGCACAACATTGTTCTACTACTGTAGCTCTAATGCTAACTATGTTGTGCTACTATGGCTCTAATACAAATTATGTTATGCTGCTAGGGCCCTGATGTTAAACACTGTACTGCTACTATAGCTCTAATGCTAATTATGTAGTGCTGCTATAACTATAATTCAACTTATGTTGGCCAACTATGACTCTAATTCAAATTACGTTGTGCTACCATGGCTCTAATTTGAAATATGTTGTGCCTCTAGGACCCCGAAGTAAAACAATGTGGGCTAATTATATAACGCCGATATGACTCCAATACTAATCATGTGGGCCAACTATGGCTCTAAGTTAATATATGTTGTGCCTCTACGACCCTGATGTGAAACACTGTGCTGCTACTATAGCTCTTAAGCTAATTATGTAGTGCTGCTATGACTCTGTCAATTTAAGTGGGCCAACTATGGGTCTAATTAAAATTAAAGATGTGAAACACTGTGCTGCTACTGTAGCTCTAATGCTAACTGTGTTTCACGTCAGAGCCCTAGCAGCACAACATAATTTGAATCAGAGCCATAGTAGCAAAACATAGGTAGCATTAGAGCTACAGTAGCAGAACAATGTTGTGCTACTATGACTTTAATTTAAATTGTGTTGTGCTGCTAGGGCCCTGATGTGGAACACTGAGCTGCTACTACAGCTCTAGTGCTAATTATGTCGTGCTACTATGACTTTAATCCAAATGATCTTGGCCAACTGTGCTGTTATGGCCCTAGTGGGAAACACTGTTCCGCTACTGTGGCCCAAATTCAATTTATGTTGTGCTGTTATGGCCCTAGTGGGAAACACTGTTCCGCCAATGTAGCTCTAATAAGAATTATGTAGTACTGATATGGCTCTAATTCAAAGTATGTTGTGCTACTATGGCTCTCATTCAAATTATGGTGTGCTGCTAGGGACCCCAGCCCTGATGTGGCTACAGGGCCCTGGTGTGAAACACTATACTGCTACTATAGCTCTAATGCTAACTGTGTTTTACATCAGGGCCCTAGCAGCACAACATAACTTGAGTTAGAGTCATAGTAGCACAACATTGGTTTGCTACTATAGCTCTAACGCTAACTATGTTGTGCTACTATTGCTCTAATTAAAATTATGTTGTGCTGCTAGGGCCCTGATGTGAAACACTGTGCTGCTACTGTAGCTCTAATGCTAACTGTGTTTCACGTCAGGGCCCTATCAGCACAACATAGGTAGCATTAGAGCTACAGTAGTAGAACAATGTTGTGCTACCAAGACTTTAATTCAAATTGTGTTGTGCTGCTAGGGCCCTGATGTGGAACACTGTGCTGCTACTACAGCTCTAGTGCTAATTATGATGTGCTACTCTGACTCTAATCCAAATGATCTTGGCCAACGATGGCGCTAAGTCAAATGATGCTCTGCTACCATGGCTCTAATTCAAATCATGTTGTGCTGTTATGGCCCTAGTGGGAAACACTGTTCCGCCAATGTAGCTCTAATGAGAATTATGTAGTACTAATATGGCTCTAATTCAAAGTACGTTGTGCTACTATGGCTCTCATTCAAATTATGGTGTGCTGCTAGGGACCCCAGCCCTGATGTGGCTACAGGGCACTGGTGTAAAACACTGTACTGCTACTATAGCTCTAATGCTAACTATGTTGTGCTACTATGGCTCTAATACAAATTATGTTGTGCTGCTAGGGCCCTGATGTTAAACACTGTACTGCTACTATAGCTCTAATGCTAATTATGTAGTGCTGCTATAACTATAATTCAACTTATGTTGGCCAACTATGACTCTAATTCAAATTACGTTGTGCTATCATGGCTCTAATTTGAAATATGTTGTGCCTCTAGGGCCCTGATGTAAAACACTGTGCTGCTACTATAGCCCTAATGCTAATTATGTAATGCCGATATGACTCCAATACAAATCATGTGGGCCAACTATGGCTCTAAGTTAATATATGTTGTGCCTCTAGGGCCCTGATGTGAAACACTGTGCTGCTACTATAGCTCTAATGCTAATTGTGTAGTGCTGCTATGACTCTAAGTCAATTTATGTTGGCCAACTATGGCTCTAATTTCAATTTTGTTTTGCTGCTATGGCCCTAGTGGGAAACACTGTTCCGCTACTGTGGCCCAATTTCAAATAATGTTGTGCTGTTCTGGCCCTGATGTAAAACACTGTTGTGCTACTGTAGCTCTAATGCTAAATATGTAGTGCTGATATGACTCTAATTCAATGTACAGTGTGCTACTATGCCTCTCTTTCAAATTATGGTGTGCTGCGAGGGACCCTAGCCCTGATGTGGCTACGGGGCTACAGGGCCCTGGTGTGAAACATCAGGGGCCTAGCAGCACAACATAACTTGAGTTAGAGTCATAGTTAGCATTAGAGCTATAGTAGCAGAACAATGTTGTGCTACTATGACTCAAACTCGAGTTATGTTGTGCTACTAGGGCCCTGATGTGAAACACTGTACTGCAAATATAGCTCTAATGCTAACTGTGTTTCACATCAGGGCCCTAGCAGCACAACATAATTTGTATTATAGCCATAGTAGCACAACATAGTTAGCATTAGCGCTATAGTAGCAGAACAACCCTAATTCGAACAGTGCTAACCCTAACTCCATGTCACTCAGGCTGTGCTAACCCTAATTCGAACAGTGCCAACCCTAACCCTAACCCTAACTCCAGATCATTCAGGCTGTGCTAACCCTAATTCGAACAGTGCCAACCCTAACCCTAACTCCATGTCACTCAGGCTGCGCTAACCCTAATTTGAACAGTGCCAACCCCAACCCCAACTCCATGTCACTCAGGCTGCGCTAACCCTAATTCGAACAGTGCCAACCATAACCCTAACTCCATGTCACTCAGGCTGCGCTAACCCTAATTTAAACAGTGCCAACCCTAACCCTAACTTCATGTCACTCAGGCTGCGCTAACCCTAATTTGAACAGTGCCACCCCTAACTCCAGGTCACTCAGGCTGCGCTAACCCTAATTCGAATAGTGCCAACCCTAACCATAACCCTAACTCCATGTCACTCAGGCTGCGCTAACCCTAATTCAAAGAGTGCAACCCCAACCCTAACTCCATGTCATTCAGGCTGCACTAACCCTAATTCGAACAGTGCCAACCCTAACCCTAACCCAAATTCCATGTCATTCAGGCTGCGCTAACCCTATTTCGAACAGTGCCAACCCTAACCCTAATTCCATGTCACTCAGGCTGCTTTAACCCTAATTCGAACAGCACTAACCCTAACCCTGTTCCATTCAGGCCGCTCTAACCCTCAATTGAAAAGTGGTAATCCTAACCCTAACGCTGAATACCTTTGTGCTGCACTAAGCCAAACTCAAATGAAGTTGTGCTGCTATGGCCTTAATGTGAAACACTGTTGTACTACTACAGCTCTAAAGCTAACTATGTAGTCTTACTATGACTCCAATTCAAAAGATGTTGTGCCACTATGGCAGTAATATAAATTATGTCGTGCGGCCATGGCCCAAATTCAAATTATGTTGTTTTACTATAGCCCTAATTCAGATTCTGTTGTGCTACTATGCCTCTGAATGGAAGTATGTTGTGCTGCTATGGCCCTGATCTGGATCAATGTTCTTTAACTATAGCTCTAATGCTAATTCAGTTGCGCTACTTTGATTCTAATTCAGATTATTTTGGCCAACTATGGCTCTAGGTCAAATGATGGTGTGCTACTGTAGTTCCAATTTAAAATATGTTGTGCTGCTAGGGCCTTGATGTCAAACACTGTTGTGCTACAGTAGCTCTAATGCTAATTATGTAGTGCTGATGTGACTCTAATTAAAATTGTTAGCCAACTATGACTCTAATTCAAATTATGTTGTGCTACTATGGCTCTAATTCAAATAATGGCAGCTGCTATGGCCCTAGTGGGAAACACTGTTCCGCTACTGTGGCCCAAAATCAATTCATGCTGTGCTGTCCTGGCCCTGATGTTAAACACTGATGTGCCACTGTAGCTCTAATGCTAATTATGTAACGCCGATATGACTCCAATACTAATCATGTGGGCCAACTATGGCTCTAAGTTAATATATGTTGTGCCTCTACGGCCCTGATGTGAAACACTGTGCTGCTACTATAGCTCTTAAGCTAATGATGTAGTGCTGCTATGACTCTGTCAATTTAAGTGGGCCAACTATGGGTCTAATTAAAATTATGTTGTGCTGCTAGGGCCCTGATGTGAAACACTGTGCTGCTACTGTAGCTCTAATGCTAACTGTGTTTCACGTCAGAGCCCTAGCAGCACAAGATAATTTGAATCAGAGCCATATTAGAAAATCATAGGTAGCATTAGAGCTACAGTAGCAGAACAATGTTGTGCTACTATGACTTTAATTCAAATTGTGTTGTGCTGCTAGGGCCCTGATGTGGAACACTGAGCTGCTACTACAGCTCTAGTGCTAATTATGTCGTGCTACTATGACTTTAATCCAAATGATCTTGGCCAACTGTGCTGTTATGGCCCTAGTGGGAAACACTGTTCCGCTACTGTGGCCCAAATTCAATTTATGTTGTGCTGTTATGGCCCTAGTGGGAAACACTGTTCCGCCAATGTAGCTCTAATGAGAATTATGTAGTACTGATATGGCTCTAATTCAAAGTACTTTGTGCTACTATGGCTCTCATTCAAATTATGGTGTGCTGCTAGGGACCCCAGCCCTGATGTGGCTACAGGGCCCTGGTGTGAAACACTATACTGCTACTATAGCTCTAATGCTAACTGTGTTTTACATCAGGGCCCTAGCAGCACAACATAACTTGAGTTAAAGTCATAGTAGCACAACATTGGTTTGCTTCTATAGCTCTAACGCTAACTATGTTGTGCTACTATTGCTCTAATTAAAATTATGTTGTGCTGCTAGGGCCCTGATGTGAAACACTGTGCTGCTACTGTAGCTCTAATGCTAACTGTGTTTCACGTCAGGGCCCTATCAGCACAACATAGGTAGCATTAGAGCTACAGTAGTAGAACAATGTTGTGCTACTATGACTTTAATTCAAATTGTGTTGTGCTACTAGGGCCCTGATGTGGAACACTGTGCTGCTACTACAGCTCTAGTGCTAATTATGATGTGCTACTCTGACTCTAATCCAAATGATCTTGGCCAACTATGGCCCTAAGTCAAATGATGCTGTGCTACCATGGCTCTAATTCAAATCATGTTGTGCTGTTATGGCCCTAGTGGGAAACACTGTTCCGCTACTGTAGCTCTAATGAGAATTATGTAGTACTGATATGGCTCTAATTCAAAGTACGTTGTGCTACTATGGCTCTCATTCAAATTATGGTGTGCTGCTAGGGACCCCAGCCCTGATGTGGCTACAGGGCACTGGTGTAAAACACTATACTGCTACTATAGCTCTAATGCTAACTGTGTTTCACATCAGGGCCCTAACAGCACAACATACCTTGAGTTAGAGTCATAGTAGCATGTTCTATGAACATTGTTCTACTACTATAGCTCTAATGCTAACTATGTTGTGCTACTATGGCTCTAATACAAATTATGTTGTGCTGCTAGGGCCCTGAAGTTAAACACTGTACTGCTACTATAGCTCTAATGCTAATTATGTAGTGCTGCTCTAACTATAATTCAACTTATGTTGGCCAACTATGACTCTAATTCAAATTACGTTGTGCTACCATGGCTCTAATTTGAAATATGTTGTGCCTCTAGGGCCCTGATGTAAAACACTGTGCTGCTACTATAGCTCTAATGCTAATTATGTAATGCCGATATGACTCCAATACAAATCATGTGGGCCAACTATGGCTCTAAGTTAATATATGTTGTGCCTCTAGGGCCCTGATGTGAAACACTGTGCTGCTACTATAGCTCTAATGCTAATTGTGTAGTGCTGCTATGACTCTAAGTCAATTTATGTGGGCCAACTATGGCTCTGAGTCAAATTATGTTGGCCAACTATGGCTCTAATTTCAATTTTGTTTTGCTGCTATGGCCCTAGTGGGAAACACTGTTCCGCTACTGTGGCCCAATTTCAAATAATGTTGTGCTGTCCTGGCCCTGATGTAAAACACTGTTGTGCTACTGTAGCTCTAATGCTAATTATGTAGTGCTGATATGACTCTAATTAAAAGTACAGTGTGCTACTATGCCTCTCATTTAAATTATGGTGTGCTGCGAGGGACCCTAGCCCTGATGTGGCTACAGGGCTACAGGGCCCTGGTGTGAAACATCAGGGACCTAGCAGCACAACATAACTTGAGTTAGAGTCATAGTTAGCATTAGAGCTATAGTAGCAGAACAATGTTGTGCTACTATGACTCAAACTCGAGTTATGTTGTGCTACTAGGGCCCTGATGTGAAACACTGTACTGCAAATATAGCTCTAATGCTAACTGTGTTTCACATCAGGGCCCTAGCAGCACAACATAATTTGTATTATAGCCATAGTAGCACAACATAGTTAGCATTAGAGCTATAGTAGCAGAACAACCCTAATTCGAACAGTGCTAACCCTAACTCCATGTCACTCAGGCTGTGCTAACCCTAATTCGAACAGTGCCAACCCTAACCCTAACCCTAACTCCAGATCATTCAGGCTGTGCTAACCCTAATTCGAACAGTGCCAACCCTAACCCTAACTCCATGTCACTCAGGCTGCGCTTACCCTAATTCGAACAGTGCCAACCCTAACCCTAACTCCATGTCACTCAGGCTGCGCTAACCCTAATTTGAACAGTGCCAACCCTAACCCTAACTCCATGTCACTCAGGCTGCGCTAACCCTAATTTGAACAGTGCCACCCCTAACTCCAGGTCACTCAGGCTGCGCTAACCCTAATTCGAATAGTGCCAACCCTAACCATAACCCTAACTCCATGTCACTCAGGCTGCGCTAACCCTAATTCGAAGAGTGCAACCCCAACCCTAACTCCATGTCATTCAGGCTGCACTAACCCTAATTCGAACAGTGCCAACCCTAACCCTAACCCAAATTCCATGTCATTCAGGCTGCGCTAACCCTAATTCGAACAGTGCCAACCCTAACCCTGTTCCATTCAGGCCGCTCTAACCCTCAATTGAAAAGTGGTAATCCTAACCCTACCTTTGTGCTGCACTAAGCCAAACTCAAATTAAGTTGTGCTGCTATGGCCTTAATGTGAAACACTGTTGTACTACTACAGCTCTAAAGCTAACTATGTAGTCTTACTATGACTCTAATTCAAAAGATGTTGTGCCACTATGGCAGTAATATAAATTATGTCGTGCGGCCATGGCCCAAATTCAAATTATGTTGTTTTACTATAGCCCTAATTCAGATTCTGTTGTGCTACTATGCCTCTGAATGGAAGTATGTTGTGCTGCTATGGCCCTGATGTGGATCAATGTTCTTCACCTATAGCTCTAATGCTAATTCTGTTGCGCTACTATAATTCTAATTCTAATTATTTTGGCCAACTATGGCTCTAGGTCAAATGATGGCGTGCTACTGTAGTTCCAATTTAAAATATGTTGTGCTGCTAGGGCCTTGATGTCAAACACTGTTGTGCTACAGTAGCTCTAATGCTAATTATGTAGTGCTGATGTGACTCTAATTAAAATGATGTTAGCCAACTATGGCTCTAATTCAAATTATGTTGTGCTACTATGGCTCTAATTCAAATTATGGCGTGCTGCCATGGCCCTAGTGGGAAACACTGTTCCGCTACTGTGGCTCAAATTCAATTCATGCTGTGCTGTCCTGGCCCTGATGTAAAACACTGATGTGCCACTGTAGCTCTAATGCTAATTATGTAACGCAGATATGACTCCAATACTAATCATGTGGGCCAACTATGGCTCTAAGTTAATATATGTTGTGCCTCTAGGGCCCTAATATGAAACACTGTACTGCTACTATAGCTTTAATGCTAACTGTGATTTACATCAGGGACCTACCAGCACAACATGATTCGAATTAGAGCCATAGTAGCAGAACATAGGTAGCATGATAGATAGATAGATAGATAGATAGATAGATAGATAGATAGATAGATAGATAGATAGATAGATAGATAGATAGATAGATAGATAGATAGATAGATAGATACAAACAACTTTATTGTCATTGCATAGTACAGGTACACAGCAACGAAATGCAGTTTGGCATCTACCAGAAGTGCAAAATGTAGCAGTCGTGCAAAAGTGCAGATAAACATCTAGCATATTTACAGTGCAGATAACTATCTAGCATATTTACAGCAAGTGGTATATATGAAAGTATATACAGTGAATAAATATAAAGGCTATTTGAGTGCAGAGATGTGTGGACATTCAGAAGTACAGTGAATAAATATAGAGGTGTACAGTAATTAAGAAAATGTGCAGAAATGAAAGGTTACAGATCACAAGATTATGGCATTAAGGAGTAGCAAGCTGAATAAACAGTCTACTATATATAAAAAAATATATATATATTTATATATATATATATATATATATATATATATATATATATATATATATATATATATATATATATATATATATATATATACACACACATACATTGTATACACAAATGAATGTTAAATGTTGGGCAGAATGTACAGTATTGATAAAGATTAATTAAGCAAATAATAAAATGAATGAAATTGTTGTTACTTTTATATATTCTTTATTTTATTATATATTTTAAAATTTTATAATAGCTATCCTTTTTTTATATATATATGTAGAATATTGTTAGATACAAAATACATTACTAAAACTTTCTTTCGGCTTCTCCCATTAGGGGGCGCCACAGCGGATCATCCGCATGTTTGATTTGGCACATGTTTTTACACTGGATGTCCTTCCTAACACAACCCTCCCCATTTATCCGGGCTTGGGACCGGCACTAAGGCTTGTGCAACCCTAATGGCCTAAAGACCACCAGGGAACCTACAAGATACATTACAAGATTTATTATTATTATTATTATTATTATTATTATTATAAAGATGATTATATTGATAATAACAGACTCTTGTACAATTTAAGTGTAATTTTAATCAGTCTTTTACTTCATTATTTATTTTTCTCAAAACTTTTTACTTTTACTCATTATTTTTTTTCCCCATAAATATCTGTACTTTCTACTTCTTACATTTTCAAAAACAGACTCGTTACTTTAATTTTATTCCATCTGGTGAAAAGTGTTGAACACATGAAGAAAGGCAGGTGAAAAAAGGCATGGAAGCCGAGACACCAGCTGAAATCAATCAGTAATTAGAAAGCAGTCCTGCCCCGTGTCAGTGAAAATCAATATCAGCTGCTTCAGTCCCAACTAATGGCCTGTATAAAGATGTCTCATTACCAAGGTGTCACACAAGAAACATCTCATGATGGGTAAAAGTGAAGAGCTCTCTCAAGACCTTCACAACCTTATTGTTGCAAAACATACTATTAGCATTGGTTACAGAAGGATTTCTAAACTTCTGAATGTTCCAGCGAGAACTGTTAGGATCATAATCCAGAAGTAGAAAGAACATCATCTCACCATAAAGCAGCCATGACCAGGTGCTCCTCACAAGATTTCAGACAGAGGAGCAAAAAGAATATCAAAAGAGTTGTCCAAGAGCCAAGGACCACTTGTGGAGAGCTTCAGAAAGACCTGGAATTAGCAGCTACAACTGTTTAAAAGAAAAGCGCCTGCTGCCAAAGAAGGGAGACCTGACGCAGCTGAAGAACTGGCGCCCAGTGTCACTACTGTACTGTACTGTACTGTATAGGTATGTTGTTCTCTATTTCCAATATGAAGTATGTAAAAGTAGGAACTCTTAATCTAAATGCTGCTAGAGCTGGTCAGAAAAGAATGGTGTTGTTTGAGTTTATAAAGCTGAAACGGATTGATGTCATGTTTATTCAGGAATCACACAGGGATCATAAAACTGAAGTGGATCGGATGTTCTCTACTAGTGGAGGAGTAGCAATACTCTTTTCAAAACACTTTCTACCAACCTCTTACAAAATGGAAGAAATAGTTAAAGGGCACATTTTAAAAGTACAAGCAAAATTCGAAAACACAGAAATGAATTTTTGTTATGTTTACGCACCTACGAAGGGGCAGAAAAAAATCCTCTTTCTAAACAAAATCAGCTCCACTTTAAAAAACATCAATTCAGAAGGTTTTTTGTTTCTAGGTGGGGATTTTAATTGCACTGAAGATGATAAACTGGATAGGAATCACATAGAACCACATATTAGCTCTCAAAAAACACCTGTACAGCTGATCAGAACTTCTTATTTGTGTGACATTTGGAGGAACATGAATACTAAGACCAGGCAGTAAACATGGCCCACAGCAGGGATAATGTTTTATCTATGGCGAGACTCGATAGATTCTATGTATTCAGTTTTCATGCAAATCGTTTTAAAGACTGTAAAATCGTCCCGCAATGGAAAAACTTGAAAACTACAACCCCAAATCAGAAAAAGTTGGGACAGTATGGAAAACGCAAATAAAAAAAGAAAGTAGTGATTTCTAAATTTACTTTGACTTGTATTTCATTGCAGACAATATGAACACAAAATATTTCATGTTTTGTTTGGTCAACTTCCTGTCATGTCTAAATATACATCATTTCCTGTCATTCAGACCTGCAACACATTCCAAAAAAAGTTCATGGAAATCCAGGAAGAGAGAAAAAAAGGAAAGGAAAATGGTGCACTTATGGTTCTACCACACAGATGAAGAACAGAAAATGATCCAGGTTCAGAAGAAACAAGGGGCTCACCAGTCTCCACCAATATTGAGCTCCTAGCTGATGGTAGAAACGATTCTAATTCCAGAGCTCCGAGAACTCCTCATCCAGCATCAAAGAGAGATGTCAAACAAATTAGGAAGAGGGAACAAAGGGAGGGAAAAAAAAAAAAAACAACCATGCGAAGACAAGGCAGGAAAATAATTTATTGCAGTAAATTCCCATTTACACACATTAATATTTCTAATTATAATTTTCAATGTAATAATGTTCAAAATGCATCAACACATTTACTGACACTAAATTGTTTCTTTTATCTGAATAATTGCTTAATTTATCTGTGAGCATTCAATCCGCCTATAGCTGATATCAGAGCATGAGACTGCATGGTTAGCAGAACACCACATGACCTATGTTACACACACCACACTAATACGATTGGCAATCTACATGAACACTTAAGCAGCAAATCAACTGTTCATTTATCACTTCACTCAGATGTTTAAACATTTCAGAGGAATTATCCACAGTATGATTTTAAAATGTCTGACTTCACAAAAGACTGAACAATACACAACCCATAACTCAATAAGGTTGTCTTAGCACAAAAAAAGGAAAAAACTAACACCAAGAAAGAGAAATGGTATTAAATAATACCAGATGAACTAAGGGAAATCGCTTTCACAAAGTCATCAGCTTGGGTTTTCATTTAGGTTTTTTTTTCCTTTTTAGTACTGCTAATGGCATGCATCTTTTTTTCTGTTCAAGGCTCCTCCCCCTCTGATCAGCACCAATGATGACGAAGAACAATAATTAAGGCAGAGTTTATACAGAAGACTTGTATGTTTTTTGTGCTTTTTTCTTGGGCATCTCTGTTACAAGTTGTTTTGTAGTTTTATTACAGTGTCAGATTCTCATGTTGATTGTGATTCCGTGTTCAGCAATGGCAACACATGTACTGTTTTATGTTACAGTAAGTTCAGTATTTTGAGAAGCAGTAAAGTAAGCTTTGTTTTGTGCATGGTAACTATTCTGTGGAAGAAGACAGGTTTTCAAATGAATAAATAATTTTGACTCTGAATGCATGGTCTTGATTTTAGTTTATATAACCGTGTTTTAAGTTTAAATGCTTTACTCATTTTAAGACAGATTACCTTATGACAAATCCTAAATGAAGAAGAATCATCTTGTTTAATAGCTCTGGTTTTAAGATCTTTTCACACAAATTAAGAAAGGCAAACTTAAAAGAATTTACAACTTAGTTTTAAGTAAATGACACTAAATATACTGCTTCAAATAAGTATTTTAATCCTTGTTTTAAAACACTTTGCTATTTTCTAAAGGCTTGGTATGGTTTCTTAGTTTAAGTAATCTTATCAAATGTAATTATCTTACTGCATTATTACATTGCAGCACCGACGCTGAAAAGATATCATGCAGCCCGGACCTGCATAAAGCTCTATGGGGAAAAGCCTCAGACATTGAGCAATTTTAAGGTACCACATGGTTTAAACAATTCAAGCCTTTACAAAATTAAACTAACTGTAAAGATGTCTTAATTACCTTGTCCCTCCATAGTGCTGATCTTCTCCACCTGCTCCTCCATAGTGCTGATCTGCTCCACCTGCTCCTCTGTAGTGCTGATCTGCTCCACCTGCTCCTCCTTAGTGCTCATCCGCTCCACCTGCTCCTCCATAGTGCTGATCTGCTCCTCTGTAGTGCTCATTTGCTCCACCTGCTCCTCCGTAGTGCTGATCTGCTCCACCTGCTCCTCCATAGTGCTGATCTTCTCCACCTGCTCCTCCATAGTGCTGATCTGCTCCACCTGCTCCTCCATAGTGCTGATCTGCTCCACCTGCTCCTCCATAGTGCTGATCTGCTCCACCTGCTCCTCTGCAGTGCTCATCCGCTTCACCTGCCCTTCTGTATTACTCATGGGCTCCACCAGCATGTTCTTGTCTCTTCCACCTGTGGACCTCCTCTGGGTTGCTTGTGTTCTCCAATGGATCACAGGGTGTGAGACGCAGCGTCATCAGCTTATCATCATTGCCACTGAAATCCTAGTTCCATCCTCTGCAAGTTGAACAAGTGTTTTGCTTATTTAAAACAGGTGTAGTTTAAACTCATGGTTAATCTTTATGTTTTAAATGTTAATCTGTTTAAATCATACAGTCAAATTCTGTGGGTTCGTGGATGCCAAATTGCAAATGTGGTAAGCTGGAATGCATGTGTTGTGCTCTTCCCAACATTCCCAAAAGCTTGCTCTCTTTTGGGGACTGAATAAGAAAATAGTTTAAGAGATGGTTCACTCTAAAACTACATTTCAGTCATCAACGACTGATGAATATGAAAATAAAGGACAAATCGTCATAGTTCTTCATCAGCAAATTTTGTGCAATTACTTTTAATCCTCACAATACTATGCAGATAAAACTGTGACATTGGACAGAATATATCTAAAATATATTTTGGAGACATGTTGTAGTTTGCCAATTATTAGAAAATGGTTTGAGGAAGTGCTGTTTGGTCGTGTCTAAAGCTAAATTAATATTTAAAAAGTTGAATTGTATTAAAAGACCCAGTATTGTGCTAACACACTCTGTCTTGGTTATATAAAAATGGAAACCTCTCCTAAGTTTCCACTGTCAAGGAGGTTAGGAGTTAAAGGTGATGAATTCACGTTTTAGGGGGGAGCCGTCCCTTTAAGATTTAAACGTTGATGCAAATCTTTGCCATACTTAACACACGTTGTGAACTGTGACTTTAAGAATGCAGTGCTGCATCTTACCTTCACGAAGGTATTCATAAAGTGAACCCATCTTCTGAAGGTAGTCCTGGGCATAGGTGGAGAGTGTGCAGCGAGGGGTTAATATTTCACACTTGACTTCATTCTTTTTGGTCTCCTTGCCAAGAAGCAGAACAGGCTTGTATCCAATGGCATGGAGTTTCTCAAGCTGCAATCACAACATTGTGTATTTGCTGTTTAAGTAACAGAAAAACAACAGCAAAAAAGCTAAACATATTAGTTATTAAGAATTTATTACATTATTGCTGAAGCATCCAGGTCAATGCGATTCAGGATTTTTAACTTTATGGTGAATAACCAAGTATGTGCAAACAGGAAAGGCTCCTCCAGCCCCATCACCAAAAAAGCCCAGCACCATCTCTACTTCCTGAGAGCACTGAGGAAAGCTCCTCCATCTCCCCCCATCCTGACCACGTTCTACAGAGGGACCATTGAGAGCATCCTGAGCAGCTGCATCACTGCCTGGTTTGGGAACTGCACAGTCTTGGAGCGCAAGACCCCACTAAGGATAGTGAGGACCGCTGAGAAGATCATCGGAGTCTCTCTCCCCTCTATCATGGACATTTACACCACACGCTGCATCCGCAAAGCAAACAGCATTGTGGACAACCACACACACACTTTTCACTCTCCTACCATCAGGGACAGAGGGGTTGACTTGAAATCCATTGGGGTCTTCCCACGCAGTTTCGAATCCTGCCGACTACGATTTGCTTCCTGTTCACGTTTCCTATTAATTACCCCGATAAAGTTAGTTTACAGGGTGTTGTGTTTGTTTAATGTTTACATTTCCAGTTTATTATACAGATATGATTCAATTTCATTGGCTTGTGTAAATAGGGTGTCCAGTTTAAGCAGGGGATGATAGCAATTTGTGTAGTGGTCGTGGCCGAGTGGTTAAGGTGATGGACTAGGAATCTATTGGGGTCTCCTCGAGCAGGTTCGATTACTGCCAAATACGATTCCCTTTCTGTTAATTATACAGATATTGTTAATTTGTGTTTTCTTGTGTTAATATGGGTTCCAGGTTAATTAGTGGGTGACAGCTAACAGTGTAGTTGTGGCCAAATGGTAAAGGTGATGGCCTTGAAATCCATTGGTGTCTCCCAGCGCAGGTTCAAATCCTGCCAACTGAGATTTGTTTAATGTTTACATTTCCAGTTAATTATACAGATATGGTTAAATTTAGTTTTCTTGTGTTAATAGGGCTTCCAGTATAAGTAGGGGATGATAGAAAATTGTGTAGTAGTTGTGGCCGAGTGGTTAAGGCGATGGATTAGAAATCCATATCCATTATACAGATATTGTTAATTTGCGTTTTCTTGTGTTAATAGTGATAGCAGTTTAAGTAGGGGTGATAGCTATCTGTTTAGTAGGCGTGGCCGAGTGGTTAAGGCGATGGACTTGAAATCCATCGGGGTCTCCCCGCGCAGGTTCAAATCCTGCTGACTATGATTCACTTTCTGTTTACATTTCCTATTAATTACACCGATCCAGTTAGTTTACAGGTTGTTGTGTTAATAGGGCTTTTAGATTAAGTAGGGGATGATAACGATTTGTGTAGTAGTCGCGGCCGAGTGGTTAAGGCGATGGACAAGGAATCTATTGGGGTCTCCTCGAGCAGGTTCGATTACTTTCAAATACGATTTGCATTTCCTGTTAATTATAGAGATATTGTTAATTTGCGTTTTCGTGTGTTAATAGTGATTCCAGTTTAAGTAGGGGTGACAGCTTCCTGTATAGTAGTCGTGGCCGAGTGGTTAAGGCGATAGACTTGAAATCCATTGGGGTCTCCCCACGCATGTTCGAATCCTGCTGACTATGATTCACTTTCTGTTTACATTTCCTAATAATTACCCCGATAAAGTTAATTTACAGGTTGTTGTGTTAATAGGGCTTCCAGATTAAGTAGGGGCTGATCAAGACTTGTGTAGTAGTTGTGGCCGAGTGGTTAAAGAAATGGACTAAAAATCCATTAGTGGTCTCCCCGCACAGATTTGAATCCTGCCGACTACGATTCATTTTCTGTTTACATTTCCTATTAATTACGCCAATCCAGGTAGTTTACAGGTTGTTGTGTTAATAGGGCTTTTAGTTTAAGTAGGGGATGATAGAGTATTGTGTAGTGGCCGAGCAGTTAAGGCGATGGACTAGAAATCCTTTGGGGTTTCCCTGCACAGGTTTGAATCCTGCTGATTACAATTTGCTTTCTGTTTACATTTCCTATTAATTACATGGATCCAGTTAGTTTACAGGTTTTTGTGGTAATAGGGCTTTCAGTTTAAGTGGGGGATGATAGAGAATTGTGTAGTAGTCATGGCCGAGTGGTTGAGGCGATGGACTAGAAATCCATTGGGGTCTCCACGCGCAGGTCCGGTTCGCTTTCTGTTCACATTTTGTGTTAATTATACAGATATTGTTCATTTTCGTTTTCTTGTGTTAATAGGGATGTCAGTTTAAGTAGGGGGTGGCAGCTTGCTGTGTAGTAGTCGTGGCCAAATGGTAAAGGTGATGGACTTGAAATCCATTGGGGTCTCCCCCCGTAAGGTCTAATCCTGAAAACTGAGATTTCCAGTTAATTATACAGATATGGTTCAATTTCGTTTTCTTGTGTTGTTAGGGCTACCAGTATAAGTAGGGGATGATAGAGCATTGTGTAGTAGTTGTGGCCGAGTGGTTCAGGCGATGGCCTAGAAGTTTATTAGGGTCTCCCCGCGCAGTTTTGAATTCTGCCGACTGCGATTGACTTTCTGTTTACATTTCCTATTAAGTACCCTGATCCAGTTAGTTTACAGGTTGTTGTGTTAATAGGGCTTCCAGTTTAAGTAGGGGATGATAGAAGATTTTGTAGTAGTTGTGGCTGAGTGGTTAAGGTAATTGACTTGAAATCCGTTGGGGTCTCCCTGCGCAGGTTCAAATCTTGCTGACTACGATTCGCTTCCTGTTTACGTTTCCTTTTAATTACACCGATCCAGTTAGTTTACAGGTTGTTGTGTTAATAGGGCTTCCAGATTAAGTAGGGGCTGATCAAGACTTGTGTAGTAGTTGTGGCCGAGTGGTTAAAGAAATGGACTGAAAATCCATTACTGGGCTCCCTGGGCAGATTTGAATCCTGCCGACTACGATTCACTTTCTGTTTACATTTCCTATTAATTACGCCAATCCAGTTCGTTTACAGGTTGTTGTGTTAATAGGGCTTTCAGTTTAAGTAGGGGATGGTAAAGGTTTGTGTAGTAGTCGTGGCTGAGTGGTTAAGGCAATGGCCTAGGAATCTATTGTGGTCTCCTAAAACAGGTTCGATTACTGCCGAATACGATTTGATTTTTGTTTACATTTCCTGTTAATTATACAGATAGTGTTCATTTGCGTGTTCTTGCGTTAATAGTGATTCCAGTTTAAGTAGGGATGACAGCTAACTGTGTAGTAGTCGTGGCCGAGTGGTTAAGGCGATGGACTTGAAATCCATTGGGGTCTCCCCACACAGGTTCGAATCCTGCCGACTACGATTCACTTTCTGTTCACATTTCCTAGTAATTACCCCGATAAAGTTAGTTTACAGTATGTTGTGTTTCATAGGGCTTCCAGTTTAAGTAGGGGGGTAGTCAAGACTTCTGTTGTAGTCGTGGCTGAGTGGTTGAGGCGATGGTCTGGAAACCCTTTGTGGTTTCCCCGCACAGGTTTGAATCCTGCTGGCTACGATTTGCTTTCTGTTTACATTTCCTATTAATTACCCCGATTTCAGTTAGTTTACAGGTTGTTGTGTTAATAGGGCTTCCAGTTTAAGTAGGGGATGATAGAGACTTGTGTAGTAGTCGTGGCCGAGTGGTTAAGGCGATGGACTAGAAATCCATTGTGGTCTCCCTGCGCAGGTTCGAATCCTGCCGGCTACGATTCGTTTTCTGTTCACATTTCGTATTAATTATACAGATATTGTTCATTTGCGTTTTCTTGTGTTAATAGGGATTTCAGTTTAAGTATGGGGTGACAACTAACTGTGTAGTAGTCGTGGCCGAGTGGTTAAGGCGATGGACTTGAAATCCATTGCGGTCTCCCTGTGCAGATTCGAATCCTGCCGAATACGATTCACTTACTGTTAACATTTCCTATTAACTCTCTTCTCTAACTTTACCATTCCCTTCACTGACCATTACACTCATATTATTGACCAACACACTCACATCAATGACCATCACTGATTATTACACTCATTACTGATCATCATACTCATCACTGTTCTATACATTCACATCACTGACCATTACATTCACATCACTGACCATCACATTCACATTACTGACCATCACATCACTGATCATTACACTCAACACTGATCATCACTGATCATCACACTCACATCACTGACCATCACATTCACATCACTGACCATCACATTTACATCACTGACCATCACATCACTAATCATCACACTCAACACTGATCATCACTGATCATCACATTCACATCATTGATCATCACACTCACATCACTGACCATCACATTCACATCACTGACCATCACATTCACATCACTGACCATCACATCACTGATCACCACACTCAACACTGATCATCACTGATCATCACATTCACATCACTGACCATCACAATCACATCACTGATCATCACAATCAACACTGAACATCACATTCACATCACTGACCATCACACTCATCACTGACCATCCCATTCACATCACTGATCATCATGCTCACATCACTAACCATCACACTCATCACTGACCATCACACTTATCACTGACCATCACACTCACATCACTGACCATCACACTCACATCAGTGACCATCACACTCACATCACTGACCATCACACTCATCACTGACCATTACACTCATCACTGATCATTACACTCATCACTGACCATCACACTCACATCACTGATCATCACACTCACAACACTGACCATCACACTCACATCACTGACCATCACACTAATCACTGATCATTACACTCATTACTGACCATCACATTCACATCACTGATCATCACACTCACATCACTGACCATCACACTCATCACTGTCCATCACACTCACATCACTGACCATCACACTCACATCACTGACCATTACACTCACATCACTGACCATTACACTCACATCACTGACCATCACACTCATCAGTGACCATCACACTCACATCACTGACCATCACACTCATCACTGACCATTACACTAATCACCAATCATTACACTCATCACTGACCATCACACTCACATCACTGATCATCACACTCACAACACTGACCATCACACTCACATCACCGACCATCACACTAATCACTGATCATTACACTCATTACTGACCATCACATTCACATCACTGATCATCACACTCACATCACTGACCATCACACTCATCACTGACCATCACACTCATCACTGTCCATCACACTCACATCACTGACCATTACACTCACATCACTGACCCTCACACTCACATCACTGACCATTACACACTCTTCACTGACAATCACACTCTCATCACTGACCATCACACTCACATCACTGACCAGGTCTCTAGCCTTGATAAATGTGGAGGGTTGTGTTATAAAGAACATCCAGTTTAAAACATGTGCCAAATCTGATATGCGGATAACGAATCAGAATTTTAGAGACTGGTGTAAATCCACCAGGTATGTTGATGAAGTTCATCACGACTTTGTATCATGGTAAAGTCATGGAATGTAAAGTCTATTCTCTCTCTCTCTCTCTCTCTCTCTCTCTCTCTCTCTCTCTCTCTCTCTCTCTCTCTCTCTCTCTCTCTCTCTCTCTCTCTTCTCTCTCTCTCTCTCTCTCTCTCCTCTCGGAATATCAGATATGTATGGAAGCCTGTTTCCGGCAGTAAAAAAACTAAGGTCACAGTTCTGTAATCTTTTTCGTGGATTTGCGGCACTTTGTGGAAAAGCACCATAGAAAACCACGTGATGTGATTCTTACAGAACACGTGACTTCTTTAAGTTTTTATGCTAAACAGCTTTGTGTCATTTTCCTGATGACAAGGTATTTTCATATTTACTCTTTGGAATAAGAATCCATTACGATACTCACAAGAATTCTGATATAAAAAGCAGTTATAAACTCTCAGGCTGGTTGTGCGCATGCGCGGTAACGTCACTCCGTTGCCATGGTGAGATCTTGTTGACAGAGCTCCGTGTTTTATTCTTCTGTTTTGGGTTTTTAGTTCTGTTTCATCCGATCACCAGAATGTCAACAGACGTGAGGTAAGCAGGTCCCTAATCTCCAGATATAAAACTTTAACAACAACAACAACAACAACAACCATGACAATAATAATAATAATAATGATAATACTATTCATAATAATAATAATAATAATAATAACAATAATGATATTAATAATAACAATAAAAATAATCATCATCCACATCATCATAGTATTAATAATAATGATAATATAATATTATAATATAATGATGTTCTCCTCTGTGCTCCTGCAGTAAAGAGGAAGACATTGTGAAGGACTTTCTTCTCCCTGATCCCACAAATGGTAAGAGTTTATAAACCTGCTGATGAGCCTGACGTTTAGAAGAATGAAGAAGCTCTTCTGTGATGTTTGGTTGTGATTCACTCTGTGTTGCTGCAAAACACAGCGGTTCAAAGCTTCATCTAAAACAGATGGAGGAGCACAGTTTCACGGTCGGATCCTTGGCAGAAACATCATACAGAAATGACCCTGAGATATTAGAGGAGTGGAAGGAGTTCTACCTTCCAGATCACATGTACATGCAGGTGATTGGTGTTTTTAAGGAGTTCTCCTGTGTCCTTTGAGGACATGGTGAGATGGACTTCAGTGTTTCTAAATTTGATTCCAGCTTCAAGAGCTTCCTGATTTTCAATCTCTCATATAAAACCTTTACATGATCAGAGATCATCGATCTTCACAAACCTTTTACACAATATCATCTAGTGATACCATCATTTAGCATAATATTAGGAACAATAAGGAGAATTATGCATTATTCAGTTATAAATAACACTTATTTATAATTCATATTATCTTTTTTTATTTTCTTGATATTTTGAGTCAGTGAGATTCCTTAATGTCTAAAATCACACACTAAATACTTCTGATAAATCACACAGACATATTATAACTTTAGTATTTAAATACATTATAGACTTACAGAGTGGTGTGTGTGTGTGTGTGTGTGTGTGTGTGTGTGTGTTTGTGTGTGTGTGTGTGTGTGTGTGTGTGTGTGTGTGTGTGTGTGTGTGTGTGTGTGTGTGTGTGTGTGTGTGTGTTTGTGAACGTGCTGCTGATTAACGCTGTTACTGTTAGAAATCAGCTGAAATAAAGGGTTTACAGTGTTTAATGAAGAACACAGTCATTAGTGTTGCACAAGTCAGGTCACTCTTAGTGTCGGTCTCAAGTCCGGATAAATGTGGAGGATTGTGTTATGAAGGACATCCAGCATAAAACATGGCTTTAAGGAGAGGAATGTGGAAGGGGAGATGATGGTAGATTTTGCTAAAAGGATGGAAATGGCAGTGGTGAAGACGTATTTTAAGAAGAAGGAGGATCATAGGGTGATGTATAAGAGTGGAGGAAGGTGCACACAGGTGGACTATGTTCTATGGAGGAGATGTAACCTGAAGGAGATTGGAGACTGTAAGGTGCTGGCAGGGGACAGTGTAGCTAGACAGCATAGAAAGGTGAGGGAGGCGAGATTAAGATGGTTTGGACATGTGCAGAGGAGGGACATGGGGTATATCAGTAGGAGAATGCTGAGGATGGAGACACCAGCAAGGAGGAAAAGAGGAAGGCCAAGGAGGAGGTTTATGGATGTTGTGAAGGAAAACATGCAGGTAGTTGGTAGGAAAGAGGCAGATGTAGAGGACGGGGGGGATGGAGACGGATGATCCGCTGTGGCGCCCCCTAATGGGAGCAGCCGAAGGAAGAAGAAGAAAAAATAAATAACAAATATCAATACCAAACAAATAAGTACAAAACTAGAACACTGTGATCAAATTTTTAGTTCATGTTGTGCATGTCTTGTTGAGCAAAAAAATCCTCGTTATCCACAGTATATACCGCCAGTGTCAGTAAACATCTACTCAGAATCCCATCGGTTTTGAAAGGCTCTGTTTTCAGAATCAACTTTTCTCTTCGCCACTGTGAGGCGCTGTTTCACAATAACTGTACAATAGGGTTAAATACATCAACAGAAGCTCCACTTGATTGACGCTGGAATGTTCCCAGGTGGTCTAGAGTTCGGTAAGACAGCTGAAGCGCTGCATTATGGGATCTGTATTTTGTGTTTTTAGAGCTACATATCGCCAGGCCATTCATAATAATAATAATAGATCTTTATAAAATTATCTCGCGGGCCGTATATAATTGTACGTCGGGTTGGATTTGTCCCGCGGGCCTGAGTTTAACACCCCTGATCTATGTGAAGACACTGATGATCTAAATGATTTCTCAATAATTATCAACAATGATTTAACAAAGTAGAAAACAGCTATTTTTAGAAAAGGCTCGCGGGCGGCTCATGTGGTCCTTGCGGGTGACCTGGTGCCCGCGTGCACCATGTTGGTGACCCCTGCTTTATGGTGTTAATTTTGACCAACCTATAGCTCTGACAATAGTCATCTTTGTTTTCAATAACCCGAAAGATATTCCCATGATCCTCCCATGCAAATATCATTGGTTCTAACATACTTTAACTGTGACGTTATTTGACGTGTCACTGAAACTTGAATTGTGAATACATAGGGTTGTTTTTACTCTGGACAGGCAACACAGAAGATGATGCAGGTTAACAGAATAATTCACAAGTCACTGTTATATGAACAATAAAACATTTAATTTAAATTACCGGAAAATCTACAAAAATGTCAAATAATAAAATATAATAGATGCAAACACACAAAAGGTACAAATAATATTTTAAAATGATGTATATATTAGTGAAAGAGGCACAGGGTGTGTGTGTGTGTGCGCGCGTGCGTGCGCGTGTGTGTGTGCGTGTCTGTGTGTCTGAGTTTTAGCCTGTGCATCTTCCGGGATCTGAAGTTCCAGGTGCCACCCAGTAAACTCCATGCAGTGGGTCCAGTAGAATGGGGAGTAATACAAACAGAGACACAGGGTTTATTTATTTATTTTTGTATGTTTGTTGTTGTTATTGTTTTAAAATCTGATTAAAAAATGTGAGAAATTATTTTGTGTCATTTCATCTTTAGGCGATGGTGAAGGTTTGGAGGTGGTTGAACCATACACCTCATATAAAGACTCTAAAAAACAACAAGAAATACGTCACACATTTTAACAGCAGGAACAAGAAGCACCAAGTGTTCAGAATGCAGCCACATCATTATTCACATATCAGCTCACTGTATTTTCATGTGAAACAAACATGTAACATCTGTAACTTAGACAAAAGCAGCATTTCACACAAAAGAATCAAACGTCCAATAATATTATTATGCCTGATGGCATCAACATCAATTCTGTTTATTCTGGGAGCATCTCCTATTTCATTGTCCTTCTGGGTATCCTGAGAGAGAGAGAGAGAGAGAGAGAGAGAGAGAGAGAGAGAGAGAGAGAGAGAGAGAGAGAGAGAGAGAGAGATGGTAAGGAACTTAGATTTGCTAGATAATACACATGTACTCAACACACACTTACAAAGCTTTCGCTCAGCAGCTCTCAGTGTCTCTCTGTTTTCAGTGTCATCAATATGTCTGGTAATTGTGTAATCTGAGAGGAACTTTAGCTATTTCTTTAACTGCGTCAGGGTCGAGCATCTTGTTGACAGCGGCTTTGCAGGCGGGGGGCATTAATGTCTCTGCCACAGTGTGGGGCTTTTTTTGATTAGGCTACAAGTTGAGCTACTAGGTAGGTCACTTTGAGATCTCTCTCAATCACCTTTGGGTTTTTGAGATATTGGTGTGTGTGTGTGTGTGTGGGGGGGGGGGGTATATTGGAGAAGGCTAAGGAGGAAAAAAGAAAGGCTAAGGAGAAGGTTTATGGATGTGGTAAGAGAAGACATGCAGGTGGTTGGTTTGAAAGATGATCCACTGTGGTGACCACTAATAGAAGCAGCTGAAAGAAGAAGAAGAGGAAGAAGAAGACAGACAGTCTTGCATATTGTTCTTTGTAAAGAACAGCCCAGACTTGTACAGAATACAGTATACAGTAGTCACATGTAAGGTGTGAGCAGCACCTGCCAGAAAGTCCTGTAGTTCCTTCAGTGTTGCTGTTGGCCTGTTGGTAGCTTCATAATTAGTTTCTCCTCATTCTCTTATCATATATATATATATATATATATATATATATATATATATATATATATATATATATATATATATATATATATATAGTGGTGTGAAAAAGTGTTTGCCCCTTCATGATTTCTTATTTATCATCAAACTAATTTAAATATTAGTAAACGATACACAAATAAACACAACATGCAGTTTTTAAATATTTTTACTTTTTATTTTTTTTATTATTGAGGGAAAACAAAACCCAAAACAACATGGCCCTGTGTGAAATACTTTAATTTATCTCACCACACCCAGGCCTGATTACTGCCACACCTGTTAGTAATCAAGAAATCTCTTAAATAGGACCTGCCTGACAAAGTGAAGTCGACCAAAAGCTCCTCAAAAGCGAGACATCATGCTGAGATCCAAATAAATTCAGAAACAAATGAGAAAGTAATTGAGATTAATCATTCTGGAAAAGGTTATAAAGTCATTTCTAAAGCTTTGGGACTCCAGCAAACCACAGTGAGAGAAATTATTCACAAATAGCAAAAACATGGAACAGTGGAGAACCTTCCCAAGAGTGGCCAGCTGACCAAAATTACCCCAAGAGCACAGAGCCCACTCATCCAAGAGGTCACAAAAGACCCCACAACAACATCCAAAGAACTGCAGGCCTCACATGCCTCCGTTAAGATCAGTGTTCATGACTCCACCATGAGAAAGAGACCTGGCAAAAATGTTTTTCCAAGACGAATCTCACTCATCTCACTTTTTGCCAGAAAACATCTTGATGATCCCCAAGACTTTTGGGAAAAGGAAAGCTGAGTAGTTGAGCGCGAGCCGTTTGCATGTTGTTAGCGTGATGCTCGATGTTCACAATGCAAGTTATTGCTCGTAATGCATTCAATAAAAAAAAGTTTTTGCTCCTCCTGTAAAGTATTTATGAATCATGTTACTCACAATACAAGCTTCCCCTGTACGTAAATTATCATGACACCAATCAGAACTTTTGCTGTTTCCTCACGGATGGTTTTAATTGGCGGATTCTGGTCCTTGATTTGAGACTTAACGCATCAATTAAACAAATGTTTAGTGCTGAAATATTTTTTTTTTACATTTGTTCATATCTGTTAGTATTAAGATGAGCCTCACACTGGTTCTCTAAACACATTCTTATGTTGTCTGTTCAGTGTCTATAGGATGTTTACTATGTGAGTATGTAAGGTACATGGAATGTCTTTGTGTGGGTTCACATATCTCTGGTTACTATGTCTTCTTACCCAATCAGGAACAGTTTTAGGTCAGGTTTTTTCCAGTGTGTGTATATATACTTGTCTGATATCTGCATTAAACTGAATAAGAACATATGCATCATTCTGTATGCTGTGTGATTCTTCCCTGATCAGAAAAGACCCCATGGGAATCGTAGTTCGTATGGAAAACCTCTCCAAGATTTAAGTGTTTGTTGGGGCATGATAAAAATATAACTATCTGAGTAAAGGAAAGGACGTTGTAAATAAATGTGTTGCGTTAAAGGTTAATTTTTAATAAAAATTAAGAAATGCGTGCTGCATTAATTGTGCATTAATAATATTAGTGCTGTTAAAATGAATTTGGGTTAACGTGTTATTAACACGCTCATTTTGAAGGTTTTTTCAGTATAAAGGACATTATATAAAGGTCAACCCAAACAGATCACAACAGTTAAGTTTTTTCTTGAGCCATTTACACTTTTGCATTTTCTTTGTAGAATCTGTACAAAAACACACAATTTGACTTCATTTCAAAACAGCAGGAAAACTGTAATGCAGGGAAAATGCACAAGAATCTGTATGTGCTCTGTTATACTGCATGTATTATATGCTGTATAATAATGATGGTGTCTACAGCTGTGGCATCATATTGATGTTCTTAAGAGGATGATTGGGACTGAAGGCAGATGATTGGGTGTGAAACGCACGACCCGAAACTGTAAAGAGACAATCAATAACACTGTGCAGATCTATTATGTGTTTTATTTATTTATGTACAAAAAAAATAAAATCTATTAAACATTATTTAATGTAATAATTTTTCTTGACTTTAGGTGAGAACAAAGGAAGCTGATCTGCTTCAGGCACTTGGGGACGGCTGGAGGAACGGCTTTGTGAGGTCTTTCTTCCACGATTCTAAAGCGTTCAGAGGGACTTTGGGGCTGCTGGGTGCCAGATCATGAGTGGCATAAACCACTGCGAGCTGCACCTCCCACGGCAAATCTGCACACAAAATCCATCATAAAATTAGGACTTGCTGAAGCACTTTCCTGTTGCTAGAGAACTAAAAATCAGAGAATAAAGATAAAGGTTGATTAAGGACTTGTTTATTTGATCCTTTAGTGATACCTTTTTGTCCCCTGAACTCAGTTATGCTTTTCACCAGATCCTCCACTGATGCTGCCACGTTCTCCTTAAGACCATTTTGGCCAAATCGCCCTGATTGAGATAAAGAACATGAGTGAAAAACAGAAGAATCCAGAAATAATGTGAGATGATGCTTTAAAACAGGATTCACAGGAAACTTACCAAGTAGCCTGAAAATTGCTGCTACAGAGACGTTTCTGAACTTTGTTTCCTCTGTTTGTGTTTGTTTCAGCAAAGTATTCAAGATGAGCCACACACTTTTTCTGATGAATAAAAAATTAGACATATTAAGTGTTTTTGTGGCAGTAATAGAATACTATCAATTGTAAGTTTATGCAACAAGAATAGAAAGTTTGCAGTATTTGGGACACACACACTGGGACACACCCACACACTGTCTCATATGAGTCTCACATTTGCCGGTTTGCAATTTATCTAATGTTTAAAAATCTAGAAAGATGAGAATGAAACAAGTTGAAGCAGTTTCACATTCAGTACCGTATAACATGGGAGACCCTCCAAATCCAGCCCAGTTGTGCACAGAGAAGGTCCAGGCTGAATACGTAGTCCCAGGCAGCTGGACGGAGATCATCACCATACCAACTGCTCTTCTGGAATGTCAGACTTTTGTCTTTCAGATGAGCCTTCAGTGTGCTGGTGATGGCTCTGTAGGGGTCTCCAGGAGGCTCCTAGCAAAAAATACATCATTTATTTAAAACCCAGATCAATGAAACAATGTTTACAATAATATGATCATAACTGAAAGGTCACAAGCAATCACAAGTGCAGATGCTTGAAATACTGAGGTAGAGCTCTAACTGTGCATTCTGCTCTTTTTATAACCTCCATTTATTACTCTTATGTAAGGAGGAGTCCTAGAAAATGACCTCCAAATGACCCCAAGATTTTAAATACACATGCAAAATAGCACACAGCGTTACTGAAGGGTTTATGTATCAGACAGTAACAGGGGTAAATAATGATCTAGAATACTACATGAGTGTGTTATTTGAGGCACAACGTTAGTTTGTTTATTCAGTAGTGAGCACAGTGTCACATGGTTCTATATCACTTCCTTTATTAGTATATTATGAAACAGATTTATTTGCTTGCATGTTTATTGCACTGATCTGATCATTTTTGTCATAAACAGCATCATTAACGCTGGAGTTAAGTGCAGTTTAAGGCAATCTTATTTATAAAGATAAGATTTTATTAATAAAAAAAGAAAGTGTCCTGTAACACTTTTAGCTTGAATTTTGAAGTAAGAAATTAAATACTTATTAATTTAATTCAACATGAATTTATAATGAATTTGCTCCATAGATCACATGGACATTGGAAATGAAAAGTAGATTAGGATTGCAGTAAAACACATAAAAAGTCCAGTTGAAAAATGATGTTTAATGACTGTTCTGATGACTGTTGTGATGAGAATCAGCTATTTACCGTATCCCAGTGCAGATATTTGCTGAGCAAGTAATAAATATTTCCGTATGCCTTCATTTTGCACACGATGTGAACGGCTCTGCATAAAGGGCTGTTATGGGAAAAAACACTTGGCCATGCTGTCACCATGACCATTATCAGTTTTGGGGCTTCAGAAGAGTCTGCAAAGGAAACAAAACGATACCACAGATTTAAAATACACTGTATAGGAAGAAATACAAAACCAAAAACAGAACACAATTGCCTTCTTTATATCACTGTCCAGATCATTTTTAGTAAATATATAATGACATGTCAATATAATCTCACCTTCTTTAAGAAGTCTGTAGGCGAGAGCATGTGCTTTATGAGAGTCTCCTCTTTTTTAACACAATCCCACATAAACCCTACAGAGAGACTGCAGGAGTTCATGTCCCATAGACTCTTTCTCCACCTTGATCTTCTCCAAAACCACTTTCAGAAACGTCTCTGCTAACGACTAAATGAGACGGAAGAAAAAGATCAACCAACATCCAACTAAATCAAACATGTATTCAAGTCATGCATGAAAAATAAATATTAGGGAGTTAAGACTTGACTGTAGATTGGGTTTAGAAAAACTACTAGAATTTGCATAAACCAAAACCTGGAGTAAAGTTTTTACATGACAAATCAAATCTACTGTTCAATTGCAGAACATTAGGAACAGTGAATTATGGATTGACTATTGAAAAAGAGAAAACTCAAATCCACAGATAAAGAATTGCATGTACACTAAATAAAATGCATGCGTGTGAATTGAATGCACACTAAATAAAACAGAAGATAATCACTGACCTCGTTTACACTAAACTTGGAAATGAGAGATTTTTCTTGATCTGTCAGAGAAGGAAGTTCACATTTCCCTTTAAGTAGTGCATCAATCCAGTTTGGAGATAAAACATCATCACAGGAATGCTGCAGTGTTTTTAATGCACTAGTGATGAGGGATTGTTTTGTGTGTTTGTGAGCTGCAGCATCAAGTCGAGGCTTTTTAGCAGCACTGGGTGGGGGCATGTTCTGATGCAGATCTCTTTGCTCTCAGGATGGTCTGGGTTTGATTTCCTGGGAGAGGAGATTTGACAACTGACACACAAGCACACAGTTTTTCCAGACTCAAACTCCTGACTGTTATCACACATGTACCTACCTGACACATGTAGGTTCATTAGAATGTTTACATTGGTGATTTATGCTGAGATCAAATTGATTTGACAGAATTGTATCATGCAGTAATAATGTGCTTTTACTCTCTTACACACTGAAGGCAGAAGCTGGTTTTTAATACATAAAGCATTTAAAGCATTTCTGTGGAAAAGAAAGGAAAAGATTGAGATAGAACACTAGATTTTCCTGTGCAGTTTATCACATGTTGATTTTGTTTTCAGAGATTTACATGGATCAAATGTGATCAAATCACATGACAGACAATTCTACAGTATAGATAATACATTGGGAATGTTATATTACAGGGAAATAATCAGCATAAATGAAGTAAAAACAGTAATAGAAACTTACTTGTTTTTTGTATATAAAGTGTGTTTTTATTAAATATTTCGAAAAAGATCCACAAGCAGTCTTGATGTCGGTCACCAGAAAAAGAGATTTTGCTGCACCAATCAGGGATGCGGACGCAACCAGAGAGGCGGAGCTTCTAGTATCAACACGCCTTTGCTGTAAAAGTGATGGGAAGATCGGATCATTTTAGTGACTCGGTTCTTTGAATCTCATTAATAAAAATGAAATTAGAAAATAAAGAATTTATTTATAACCACCACAGTCTTTCTCCCGATGCTGTGCAGCTCAGAACACAGGTGAGGTGCGTTTTTTTTCGTTTGCATTTGGAATGCATTGGTCTAATGTTATGGGGTTCAGTTTTTTGGCTTAAAGTTTGTAAAAAGAAAAGTAGCGGCTTATAGTCCGAAAAATACGGTATAAGCAAGTGCTCTCTTAACATGTGCTCAGTTAAAGATTACAGGCTTTAACTTGAAACTTTTCCAAAGCCGAGTATTACATAAGCAGCAGCAAAAGCTTACTAAACCACACACACAAACTTTAATTTCACTACTGTGAAATCCCAGTGAATACGCTGCCAATGACACAGCACAACACTGCTCTATTAAAAAAATGTAATAAAAAAAATCAAAATAATTTTGGTATCCTATGTTTTTTAGCGTAATTTAAAATTGCACACAGTCCAGAAACACAGCAAATTCGTTATTGATACTGGAAATGCAAAACATGGGAATATGTGATCATTTTTTCCCATGTATACAATCTAAAATTCTTTTCAAGCTGGCATTGGAAATGTACAATGATCAGAAAGATGAATGATGAATTGATTTACTGCGAGGCCTGAATCAAAAGGTAGAGACTTAATGCATATTCAATATGCTACATTAAAGGTATAATAGTGTACAACTTTGCAGGATGGTAATTAGAACAATCTCGAACAATGAAAATGCTCTACAATGGCGTCTTTGGTTGTTTACCTTGGCCCTCTTAAAGTCCATCTCTTTGCCGGCGGTCGTGAGGAGAATAGAGAGGCACTCGAGACTTTCCTCGTCATTTTGTGTCAGCAGTTTCACCACGCAGTTATAAATGATGGACTCGGTCAACATCCGCAACTTAAACAGCTCCCCGATGAACTTGACGTTACCCTTGATTTTTCTGCGAGCTTTGTTTTTTGCCTTCTCCAGCTCATCCTGAAGCCCCTCACGATTACTGGCCTGGAAAAGACAATCATTATTGTCATAAAAACAAAAAATCTGTGCAATTAAAAAAATACAAATATTACACATGAAGATACCATAGAAATTTTACAGAAGGACGGGTTCAAGCCTGATAACAGATGATCCACTTTGGATAATTCACATTGCTTTTGGGTTTTTTGGCCATGGGCACGTTTAACTAAAAAGAGAAATAAGAAGAAAATTCCACAGTTAAAATCACAAATAAGCTTAAATGCACTAAAACATAAAGAAGGAGATGTGATGTTTTACCTACCGCAGCCAGAGACTTACACATGATCCCGTACCCCACGGAGAAGTTGGGCTTATCAATAGCTTTCTCAAAAATCAGGTCGACGACACCCTTAAGTCGCTCCTCTGTGTCGATGTGGAGCTCTTTCACCTGCTTCATCAGCTGATTGAACATCTCTGCCGTCAGTTTGTTAAGGATACCGGCACCGTCCGGAAAAGCTCCTGCACAACACACAACATCAGCAGGACTGTATTTTAAATTCATATCTGCATCCAACAGACCAATTTATTGCAATGTAGATCTTTCTGCAACGACAGTGTGCAACTGCAGAGTCATGTGCTAACCTCAGTTTTCTGGGTTTCGGGGTCCTCTGTGGAATTCCTTCTTTTCATGGAAGGCTTCCAGGCATCCTCAGCCTTCTTCAACTCCACCTCTTCATTCATAGCACATTCAAAAGGAACTTGCAGCGTGGAGGCCCCTCCAAATTGCATTCGGTTGCTAAAAGGGCAAACGTTATAAAGCAAAAAAAGAAGGCAAAATATTTAAGCTATTACTGATATAATTTATATATTACTAATGATCTGTGAAACAATATTCCTTATTTGGTTTTAAAGTTAAAATAAAGCCCACATGTCAGGAGGCTTACCTTGTGTAGCACCACATCAGGTATGGATGGGAGCCCCTCTGGCTTCTGCATACAATCAGGCATGAACTGGATGCTCAAAAGAAAGTTTCTACTATATTGTATCCTCTTATTCTCCTTCTCAGGCTCTGAGGAAGGAACGAGTGGGTTCGTTCTTCGGCGGCTCGGCTTCCTGCGCTTCGATCTCATCTGCTGGTGTTTCTGCTGAAGCCAGATGCTCCACAATCACAGGAGACACACTGGAATTCTCGACTGTGGTTGAGACTGGCTCAAGGTCAAAGTCAGACTGCTGGAAAGCGAGCTCTGGCTTATCCTAACACACAAACACACCCAATTAATAATAAAACACCAGGATTACTGTAAATTTGTAGTGTAAATGTAGGTTTCACACATTCACCGAAGTGAACGACAGCATTTCTATCTTTATATATAGTTATTTAAAGAAATACTCCAGTGTTGGCACCTGGCTTTGGTGTGACGGCTTGTGCAGGACCGGGCTCACATGAGTAAAAAATAGTGGAAAAGGGAAGTGGTAATACAGGCAAATATAAGGAGGAAGGCTGGTGAGCTATTCGCCAGAAGAATCTGCTTCCTTTATGAATGCGTGTGTGACTGTTACCTGCAGAGGCATAGGGACGGAAAAGACATTTCCCACTGCAGAGTGGGCTTCCGACTCCTGCCAGCTTCTGATATGATCTCCTCCGTGATGTCCTTGTTGTCCTGGTTAGCATCTCGGACAACGATCTTAATGAGAAATAAATAGCACATGATCAGAGATAAATAGGTTCATTACTCAGTAAATGAACCAGTACTGAAACAAAGAGTAAGCACACGCACCGTTTTCCTCTTCCTTTCCTCTTTTGGTGCACCAGTGCTGGAGTGAACGATACCTTGGCGGGCCGTGTTGTAGGTGCGCTGGACCTGGGCAGAGAAACACGCAGAGTTGAGGTGCTGGGAGCGTTAGATTCAACCCAGGAATTTATCTGGGACGAGTGAGCGTCCGTCCGGGATGTTTCCAGCGCCGCTTTCCGCTCTCACAGCTGGGCATGCTTTGCTTGTTTGTCTAAAACCTCCATCTTCAACTCCACCGTTTGCAACTCGAACGAGTCCTCACCTGTGCTCAAAGACAGACACACAGCCGGCATAGTGCTTATAATAGCAGATAGAGTTAAGATACAGAGATGTGATAAAGTGAGAGGGAATGAATATAATCAACACTAGTGATAGTCGAGTTAACTAACTACAGGCACAAGACAGGAAGACAAAAACAATTTAGGATTATTAAAAGAGGAAAAAATGAGAGATAAATAGTAAAGTTTGTTTAAAAACGCAGAGAGAAATACAAGTCACAGGAAGCTACGTCACAGGAAGCCTGCAAGCAGAGAGTCTCCTTTCCACGTCATGACCTGCTCCCATCCTGCTGCCACCTAAAAAGAGAAATAACTAACAACAATCTGCACTTACTTTATCTTTAATACAAATTTACAATAAATACATTTACAAATAAATGCATAAATACAATATAAAAATGATAAATTGGCAATTCACACAACAAACAAATTAAATACATTTTTCACTACAAAGTCATTTTCCTAAAATCAGACCTTTCTTGCTTTGTTTAATGCAAAGTCATCAATTACATCATCGTTGCAAATCTGACCAGCACTTGTATGGTTGATGTTTATGACAGCGAGGCTGCTGAGGTGCTCTTGTGACATGGTGGATCTCAGGTATCATTTCATTAGTTTCAGTTTTAAAAAGCTTCTTTCTGCTTCAGCTACAGTCACTGGAAGTGTAAGACAAAGTCTGTGTGTGTGTGTGTGTGTGTGTGTGTGTGTGTGTGTGTGTGTGCGCGTGCATGGTCATGGTATGAGGTGTTGATATTTAGTGCTGTGTAGAGGAAGATGAAGGTTGTTATCCGTCTCACCAAATCAGTTTAGCACACCTGCTGCTGTGGACTTTAATTGAAGTTAATTCTTCAAGAAAAAAGCTTGTTCACGTGAAAGAAAAGTGTCAATGATTTTCTTTGGTTTTAAAGTAGAAAAAGTTTAGCAAAAACCTACCGTAATTTCCAGACTATTAAGCACACCCAAACATATATATAATAAATACAAGCCGCACACACTGAATTTGACAAAGATGTTTATTTTGAACATAAATAAGCTGCACCTGTCTATAAGCCGTAAATAAACTTTACACAGGCTTTAATGAAAGACAGTGTTTGTTACACGGCTTGTATCTAAACAGTAGCCTTATTTTAAATTGTTTCCAGTGAAACTATAAAATATAGGTGCTGTCTGGGTCACATTATAAATGAAACACAAACAGTAAGAATAATTACATCTGGTCTTCCTGCACATAAATGTCTTTATTTAAACACTTCTTTATCATACAGTACTGTTTAATCTTCCACTTCATTTTAAAAAGTGTTCGATGTCCAGTAGGTGGCAGTAATGTTCTTCTAAACTTTAGCTCCTTCTAGCGGTATTACGATGAATTACACTGTACTACACTTTTAAAGGGAATTTTACATCAAATGTTGCTTTTTTTTTTAAATAAACCAAGTTATAAACAAACATTACCAAGTTAGCCACTTCGAATTACAAATTACACAAATCCCCAAATTTTACACAACTATAGAGTCAAATATTGTTAAAACAGATCATGTGACAAAAAAAAAAGAGATGTTACAAAATCTCGGATCTCTGGAAACCCAGACATTATAACACCATTTAAAACTTTAAGAATAGACTTTAAATCAGAATATTAAAGAATAAAAGAATATTTTCCTCATTTGTGCTTCATGCAATCTTAAATAAAAAAAATTTTTACTGTCCACTTTTTCTTTTCTTTTTTATTTCTTGTAAACAAAGCTTAGTTATCACGAGCTGTAAAGAGCTGCATTCCACTTCCTGCCAGGTGTCACAGTGCACGTCACGTCATGAGGTTGTTCGTCATTCATGGTGAGATGTTCAGATCTGCATAGATCACTTTCTAAATGTGTGAGAGATCAGTGGAAAGATTTTGGGCCCTGGATAAAAGAATGTAAGGAAACAACATGCTGGGAACCGAACCTCAGACCCCACTGTAATGTAGAACACAGACACACTGTATGACATTAAATCATTTCACATTTATTAACAACATCACGACTTCCCAAGCCATGGCATAATGACACCAGACTCTTTCTTCAAATAATTATAGAGGATCCTCACATACACAAAGCTTCTGTGTCTAAACTGCAATTTGTACAACAGATAAAATTCTTGGGGCATCTGATATCAGAACAATGTAAAACTTTAAAGAAAAAAAAAAGAGGCAGGCGGTGATTGAGGGGCAGTAATTGAATGCTCTCTGTGATGAAGAGACATTAGACATGATTGAAATTCAAAATCTTTATTTCTTTAAATAAAACTTTAAATTAGAATTTATTATAAATTTAAGATGGTGAAACAACATGCACACTAAAGTACATGAAACGTTCGAATTTCACCATCTTCCTCTATTCCTGAATCATTTTCCATCTCTTCAAGTTGCTTAAACAGATCCTCGAAGCTGTCGATGTCAAAGACTGGTACCGAATCCAGGATCTCTGTGCTGTTGTGGGGGTCTTCAGAATGTACAAAGTTTTAGAGATAAATCACCATTATGATCTTTGTGACTCGGTCTGACGACAAAGGAAGCTGATTTGCATAATGCATTTGATGACGGCTGGGGGGACGCGCTGTGTGCTGTTTTTCCTCCATGATTCCAAAGTCTTCAGAGCTGCTTCAGGGTTGCTGGGTGCCAGGTCATGAATGGCATAGATGACTGAGAGCTGCACTTCCCATGGCATACCTGCACACAACATTCAACACAAAATTAGGACTTGCTGAAGCACAAAACAAAAAATCAGAGAATAAAGATAAAGATCGATAAAAACATCTTTAATTGATGCTTTAGAAATACCTTTTGAGAGTTGTTGTGTTACAAACTGATTAATGCTTTTTGCCAGAATTTGAAATGACATTGGCAGGTTCTCCTTAAGTCCTAGTTGACCAAGTCGCCCTGTTTGAGAAGGACAAAGACCACAAGTGAAAAGCTGAAGAATCCAGAAATAATGTGAGATGTTGCTCTGAAACAGGATTTACAGTAAACTTACCAAGTAGCCTGAAAACTGCTGCTACACAGACGTCTCGGAACGGTGTTTGCTCTGTTCTTGCTTGCCTCAGCCAAGTGTTCAGGATCAGCCAAAGATCCTTTCTAGTAAATAAAAAAGAGGAGAAATGGATATGTTGAGGGCCTTTGTGGTGGTTATGGAGCAGCCATTGTGGTTTTACGATCAATTATGATTTTATACAAGAATGGGAACTTGCAATGTTTCAAACAACCACTAGAACTTTGACCCTTAATAGAAAAAGTCAGAAATAAGAACTAGGTCTTAAAGGTAATGATGCTTTATAATGTACTTTACATCACTGAGAAAGCCGGAGGCAGAGCACTGGATCAGCCATGACTACAGCACCCCTGGAGCACAGAGAGTTATGGGTCTTGCTCAAGGGCCTAAAAGTGGAACTTGGTGATCCTGGGGCTTGAACCCCCGACCTTCCGATCAGTAATCCAAAGCCTTCACCACTGAGCTACCACTTCCTAAAAAAATACCCTCTCATGGTAAAATACTTACAGCTAAAGTTACAGATTTCTCTCTGACTGTGTGAGCACTGATCCTGGAAACTTTATTTATAAATGCAAAATAGAAATTTCCTCACAGAAACATCACTATATCAACAATTACCCAATTTTTCCCTCTGAGATCTTATTGTGTTAAAGATAAGATATAAAAATGGCGCCTAAATATCAACTTTGCGACCGAAATCCTCTCAGCGCTGATGTTATAGAAAACAAATCGGTCATTTCTGATCATTTGGATTCAAAAGTTCAAGTATTAAAAAGCTGAGAATGAAATATGTTGAAGATGTTTTGCATTCAGTACCGTATAATATTGGTAATGGTCCAAGTCCAGCCCAGTTGTGCACACAGAAGATCCAGACTAAAGATGTAGTTCCAGGTAGCAGGGCAGAGATCATAACCATACCAGCTGTTCTTCAGGAACCTCAGACTGCTGTCTTCCAGAAAAGACTTCAGGGTGCTGGTGATCATATTGTAGATGTTTCTCGGAGGCTCCTGGCAAAAAAATGCATTATTATTTAATACCCAGTGCAATAAAACACTGTTTGAGTGACAGCATAGTTCAACATAAATGTACAAAGAATTTGTGCCACTAGATTACACTGATACTTGGTAATCAAAAGTAGATTAAGAAGGCAGTAAAATACATGAAAAGTCCAGTAAAAAAAAAGATGCTTGATGACAGTTCTGGCCTGCCAGTAATAAACATTGACACTGAGAGGAACACTAAAGATCAACAACTTACCTCATCCCAGCGCAGATAGTTGCTGAGCAAGTAAAATATCTTTCCCTTTGCTTTCAGGTTGCTCACTACGTGAATTGATCGGCATAAAGAACTTTCATGGGACAAAATACTCGGCCATGCTGTGATCATGACCATAATCACTTTGGGGGCTTCAAGAAAGTCTGCAAAGCAACAAAACAATAGGATGTAAATACAGTGTATAAAAATAAATACATTGAATAGATAAAGTCAACACACTCGTATGAAATTGCAGGTTTTTTTTAAATATAAGATGGAAATAACAACATAAATAATATAAATATGCAAGCCAGTGATTCAGTCAGTAACCAAAACCATGTGGGAAAACACCATACTGACAGTGAAGCATAGTGAGTTTAACATAATGCTTTGGGGCTGCTGGTCAAAACGCTGAAAGAAAGCTGAGGAATTTCAATATCAACATGACAATGACCCAAAGCACACGTCAAATTAAACAAAGACATGGCTTCAGGAAAGGAGAATCAAAGTTCTGGAATGTTCCAGCCAGAGCCCAGACCTCAATTCGAGCTGTGCACAGGAGAGCACCTTACAATTTGAAGGAACTTTTTTTTGCAAAAAAGAGTGGGATAAAATTCCCAAGTGTAGATTTGTTTTTTGTTTGTTGGTAGATCACATTAAAGATTTGTTAGATCACACAATTGACTTCTCTGTATAAGCGTCTAGATCATTTTTAGTAGATAAGTAATGAAATATCAGTACAATCTCACCTTCTTTAAGGAGTCTGTAGGCGAGACCATGTGCTTTGTGAGAGTCTCCTCTCTGTTGACACACGCCTACATAAACCCTACAGAGAGACTGCAGGAGATCATGTCCCATAAACCCTCTCTCCACCTTGATCTTCTCCAAAATCTCAGACAGAAACGTCTCTGCTAAGGACTAAATAAGACGGAAGAAAATCATTATTTAATATATACAACTAGACCGGGTTTAGGAAAACTACTAGATATTGTATAAACCAAAACCGAGTCAAAATTTGCCAGGACCAGTGAATTATGGATCGACTTTATAACATTCAAAACTCAAATCCACAGCTAAAGAATAAAGTGTTTAAATCACATGCACACTAAATAAAACAGAAGATAAGAACTGACCTCGTTTACACAAAACTCAGAAATGACGTGTTTCTCTTCATCTCTCAGAACAGGAAGTTCACTTGTTCCTGTGAGAAGTGCATGAATCCTGTCTGTAGGTAAAACATCAGAACAGGACTTTTGTAGTGTTTCTAATGCACTGGAGACGAGAGATTGTGTTGTGTGTGTTGTGTTTGTAGGATCAGCTGAAGCAGCATCAAGTCGAGGCTTTTGAGCTTTCCTGGGTGGTGACATGTCTGATCCAGTTCTCTTTGCTGTGGGCTTTGGGTCTGTATGAATATAAAATAAAACATGTACAATAAAATAAACAATAAAACAAAGCTGCGTGTTTGATTTCTGCATAATGAATATAACTTTCAATCTGATCATCTGATCATTTGAGGGAAATGTACAAATAGGTTTAGCACAAGTGTACAGTGGAACCCCCTTATCTCGACCTCGGTTAACTCACCAACCCTATTAAGTCGACGTTTTTGAAGTGGAACCGACAAATTCTCGCTTTGTCTTAGCATTTTTTAATCGGTTATGTCGATTCTTTTTATGCCGCTAAACCCTAATATCTCGAGCACAAGGGGGGCAAATTTGCCACTGAACGTCAGTTATCTCGATCGGCGCTGTTCAGCCGCAGAAGAACTCGCAGAAGTGGCGGAAAAATCAAGTCTTACAGCTGCTACAGGAGTGTAGGATACTTTTCAGAGCTGTGTGTCAGAGTGAAATGACTCGAGAATTTAATGTTGACACTGGTTAGCTTTTTGTAAAAATGAACTACACCCCGCACATTTGTGTGATTTTGTGAGCGATCTTTGTGTTTACAATGTTGGAGAATATAATAAAGGTTTGTATCGAGAATCGACGGTGGTTTGTATTGTATACTGGTGAATCTCTGCTGTTAGTTGATGCACATATGCCTTTTGTTGTTAAATGTTATGCGATGAACGGGAGGCGAAAGCCGAAGTGAAAGCAAAACAGTTTATTGCAACACAGGGCAAAGCCAAACACAAACACTTGCCTTGAAAGTGAATATTCCGGTGGTGCGCTCTGGGAGCGCGGTCCACTAAGTGCCCAAACTGAAAAGAGGCAGTCTGGTGAGAAAGTGCGGAGTCCGAGTGGGAAGGCACGTACCTGGATACGCATGAGCGATAACAACGACTGCTGTGAACCAACATATACCAACAATAACGGACGGTGAGAGTGTGGAACTGACGCACATTGCCGCCATATTGGTTTCCGTTTATCTCGATCATCTTTTATCTCGACGCTTTTTGGCGTCCCCTAGGCCCTCGACATAACCGGGTTCCACTGTAGTATGAATCTGTAGCTCCTCTAGAAAATTGTTTATAACATGTCGCATCTAAATACCTTTGTCAGCTTCCTGCTCGTTCTCAGTCTGCGTGGAGGAGCACTTTTTCTCTGTAATGACAAACAATTTATTACAGTCAAAGCAAATACCTTCTCCATCAACATCTACAGAAACTCAGAGAGATTTCAGTGTTACCTTTGTTCAACTCATTTCCCTGTTTGAAGAGTTTTTCCTGTTGAGGTTTAAAAACAAACATAACATTTAGTTTTATTTAGTCACAATTCTCACTTCAGTTCAATGACGTCTGGGTTTGTAATCAAAAGAAAGTACCTCGATTAAGCAGATGCTTTTCTCGAAGTTACTGATTGTGTACTTCAGGACTCGGATTTCCAGATTTTGTCTGGTGTTCACTTCTGTAAAAGAATTTACAAAATGAAATGAAAAGGTGCTCAGATCACACTAATCACATCATATGCTCATTAAATAGAACTGAATCATGCAGTAATAATGAACTTGTACTTTCTTACACAATGAAGGCAGACATATCTTTACACACCTTGAAGTGCCAGAAGCTGTTTTTCAACACTGACATTTCTGTGGAAAATAAACATTCAGATAAAACATTATATATTATATGATTATATGCCATGTTACATATTAAAACTGCAATTAAAAAAAAAAAAAATATATATATATATATATATATATATATATATATATATATATATATATATATATATATATATATATATATATATATATATAATCCCTTATCTAGAGCGACGAATATCTCATTGATACAACTGAGCAGTTGCAGGCCCTTGATGGCAGCTTAGTGGAGATGAGATTTAAACTCATGAACTTTTGATCATAATTCCAACATCTTAACCACTGTGCTACTTCTTCCATCATGCAAGTCTCTGTGTACATTGTTACTATCAAAATGATGTTTTCAAATAAATGTTTCGAGACAATCAGAATAGAGAATTCAACTAAGCTTTGGGGTCAAATTTAAACAGCAAAAAAAAAGTACTTGTGAGTTTTGGTATTCTGCATCTTCAGAGTCTTCGTGGCCTGAAGCTTCGACTGGCTTATGCTTGCGTTCCCATTTCTGTAGGTCTTTTCTAGTCTTCACTTCTAGAGAGTTTGCTGAATCTGGAGAAATAGAAAACAGCTTTAATTACAAATCCTTCAATAAAGTATTTTCATTTTCTCATAACAATATCTGAACGATCAGTGTTTCTACAGCGTATTTTCTCCTTTTTTTTGCAGATTATACAAAAAGTAACTGTATCAGAAAAATAAAGACGGTTTGTGTACACATTTTCATGAGCAGGGGGCGAGGTGTTATGGAGGGGGTGTGGTTTGTGGGTCGAGGTGTTATGGAGGGGGCGTGGTTTGGGGCGAGGTGTTATGGATTGGGCGTGGTTTGGGGGCGTGGCGCACGCAGCTCAGCTCCTGAGCGATGTTGAGCGATGTTCTTTATGAATGCTGATGGGACGTGTTTACTCACTGGAGGATCCTTCTGCTTCTAGATCCTTCTATGCTAGCTAGAGCGTGCTTCCCGGAAGTTCTGTGTGAACACGTGACTAACACGTGACTAGCGATGAACCCGCGATCATTAATGAAAGGAGTGAAACTATAGATCAGGTTCGTGAACATGAACTTGTAGAGTAACTTACACTTGTAGAGTAACACTAGTGTGTTTCTTCTGGAATGGATCGCGGTTGGTTGCGTAATAGAGAAATGTACTGCTCTATAGGTTGTGTTTATTCTGCGGGCTGCTGCTGGGTGTTCCGGCTTTTAAGCACGTGGCCGAGAGCGGCGCACTGTGATGTCACAAGGACGTCAACATTTGTTATTGCGTCACGTGCTCATTGCATAGTATACAGTGATGAGGGAACACGGTTGTGTGCAGTATTTAATTAGAGTAGGAAGGATAAAAGGAAGGTCCAGATGTGCTCCACCATTCACAGAGGCACTGAAGGAAGCATTGTGTAGAGGAAGGTGAAAGGTTCAAACGGACAGTGGAGAAACTTGGATGTACCTGTTCCAGACTGTGTTCTAGACTACAACAGGTTCATACAAATGATTCAGTCATATAAATTCAGCTTGATTATATTTCATATATAATAAAACTCAAATATATTTCTGCCTTTTATATTCCAAAATCTAATCACTTTGATTCAATTTTAGGTGCATGACGGAGTAGATATCAGACAGCTATTATATAGTCTCACACAAGACAAGAAAGTGGTACCAGAGCTTCTTCTACACCATCGTAAACACCTTCATTCTACATCGGGAAATCGCCTGTGCAAAGGATCAGACGCAAATGACACAGAAGCAGTTCAGAGTAAAACTCAGTGAGGAACTTACTGTTTTAGTGCTTCCTGAATTTCCTCCATCCCCTCCTGAGGACATTTACCACTTACCAGGGTACCTGCTTCAGACAGGAGACAATGCAGGGTTTGTGGACAGAAACACTTGTATATTGCATGACTTGTTTAGTGGCGCTGTGATTTCAGTCAAAGTATAACTGCTTCTCTGTTTGGCATCAGCAGCACTGACCACTACTTTCATTTTCATTACTTTCTTCTTCTACTGTTTTTCTAATGTTCAAATACCAGTCTTATGCTTATTGTGTTATTTAATTATTCCACTCAATTATTATTCTTTTGGTATTTTTAGTGCTCAAATAAATCACTTGTATGATGTCTAAGATTCTGTTTATTATTTGATCATTGATAAGCAAGAAGTTGTTTTTATAATGACGACAATAGTTTGTAAAACCCTTCGGTACATTTGTTTATCAGGCTGCTTTTCCTCAAACAGACGGAGGGAGAAAAGGACTACACACAGTCTCAGAATAATGTTTATAGGAATCTCGTTTTTAATATTTTCATCTACTTTCTGAAACCGAACAGGGTTGAAGAAACCAGGTTTATTTTCATATAAGTAACAGTATTTAGTTCAGTAAACTGAAGTTGATTTAAAGGAGAATTCAGTGCTGTTTAGTTCAGTAAAGTCTTCATTTAATCCAAAACTATTCCATTCATTAAGTTCAATTATCCTCAAATTAATATTTTTACATTCAATAAAAACAAATCATCCAGTTTTATTGATGTTTATTTAGTGAATAATGCATTTAATAAACAATTGGTTTCACTCAGAATGACGTTTTATTTTTTATAAGTAAAAATGTTTTTTCTAAAACTCATCTGAAGCATAAAGTTTTACAATAAATACAATAAACAGCATTTTTCCTAAAATACTTACATACAGGTTTTATAATAAACCCAAATTAAACTTAAAAAAAATGTTTTCCAACTTCTGCCTCCTTTCAGTTGAGGGGAAAAAGAAGCTAAAAATGCACCAGTCGTTTAAAACAAAACCAATATAGAAACATTTCTTCCAGCTCATAAATCCTATAAAACATGCAGCATTAAACATGAACTTCCAGCAGATGAACATCTCATAATACTGTCTGGAAGTGAGAAATGTACAGGTTGTTTTTACTCCATACACATGAACTTACTTTGATCAGAAACACAATCATACTCCAAATCAATTAATCAATAAAGTCAATAAAAGAATCCCAAACTGCTGTGTGTCTTGTCCTCGCTATTAATGACGTCATTAGAGCGCCACTACTTCTAATGACCTGCTGTGACAGTGTGCTCTAATACACATCACACTGCCACCTACTGGTCATTTATGATTCTGCAACATTCATCGAGTCTGATGATGGAGAAGATAACAGAAGAGAAAGAAGAGAAAGCCATTCTGCTACAGACAGTTTCAAAAGCTGGAGGCTACTTTGGCTTCTGAGCAAAAGCAGCAGAAACAGTATATAACTGAGAGAAGCCAGAGCTGGGCGAGAGAACAAAAACAACTAGAGAAACGTGTTGCTTAGCTTGAGTTTATTTTGGATCAGACCACCATGGAGCTCCAGTCTTCCCTGAAAATCCATGAGGAACTGGAGCAAACTGTATAATGTGAGAGAAAAAGCTGGACAAGAGAACAAAAAAAAGTGGAGGAACATGTTGCTCAGATTGAGGTCACTTTGGAACAGACCACCACGGAGCTCCAGTCTTCCCTGAAAATCCATGAGGAACTGAAGCAGACTGTAAAATGTGAGAGAGAGAGCTGGAAGAGAGAACAAAAACAACTGGAGGAACATGTTAATCAGCTTAAGGTCACTTTGGAACATACGACCAAGAAGCTCCAGTCTTCCCTGAAAATCCATGAGGAACTGGAGAAAACTGTAGAATGTGAGAGAGAGAGAGCTGGATGAGAGAGCAAACAAAGTGGAGGAACATGTTGCTCAGCTTGAGGTCACTTTGGAACAGACCACCATGGAGCTCCAGGATACTCAGAATCACTGTAAGAAAGTAAAAAATAGTGCAGAGCAGGAGAGAGATCATTTGATCAGAGACAGAGAGCGATTGGAGGAACGTGTAGGAACCCACGTTGGATTTTAAAGTAAAACAAGAGGACGAAAAAGAGAAAACTAAACTTGACATAGAGGAGAGGAACAACTTACAGCTTCAGACCAACAGGGGGCTCCAGGATACCCAGAATCTCTGTGAGGAAGAAAAGAAGTCTTCAGAGAATAAAACAGATCATTATATGAGAGTCCGAGAGCGATGGGAGGAAATTGTTGCTCAGCTGAGACAAGAAAACATTAAAAAAAAAACGAGAAATAGAAAAAAAAAAAAAGAAGACAAGAGAAACAGAGAGTCTGAACATGCCTTTTTCCTCTTTCTGTTTCTCTTATGGCTATTTATGATAGTTTTACACTTATAGTTAATAGTAAAAGGTGAGTGTAAAGATATTGTATCTTGTAGATCGTCTAATCTTTTGATAATTTTTTATTTCTGTCTTGTCAAATCTTTTTTTAATCTTTTTTCAAATCTTGATTTTAATCTTTTACTACAATGAGACACAATAAACACTATTAACAACCATGATTTTTGTCTTCCTTACAAACGCTGTATGACCTCCTCATGGATTCTTCCACCTTGTTGATATTCCTCTTGTGGGGCAGGGGGCTGTGGCTCGGGGTCAATGTTGAGGGGGAGGGAGATCAGGAGGGAGAGGGAAACTGGTCCTCAGTGCCACATTGTACAAAACACCACACACCCTGATAATCTAACACACTTTTTCTGGGTGGTATAGAAGTCTTCCACCTGAGACATACAGAGCTCCACATCTGCATTTCAGGAGGTGAGGAGCATCTGAGGGGTGAAGCCTCTGTCACCTGTCATATTATAGACTACATCAGGACAATGTTTACAATTTCTACATGTTGTTAAAGTCACCAAGAAGCCAGTCATTACGTCCTGCAGCTGCCTGTAGTCTGTTCCCTACACTGCTATGTGTCAGGATAAAGGAATCATGTGCTGAAGCAGGTCAGTGTGCCACAGTGAAGGGAAACCTGATGTATCAACTACCCACCTTAATAATAACATCCAAAATGACAGGCATTATGACACTCAGGGGCAGATACCAGCCCTATAGCATGAGATTTAAATAAATTATATTATATCTAAAGAAGATCTTTGTGGAAAAAGTTGATTATATATAATATTTATATAAAGTATTTCCCTGTCTGCCATTTCCCACTAGAAACAACCTGTTGTCATTAACCCCAGAGTGGCATGGTTCTGGTGTGTTGCCCTCTGTAGTACTGGACCCAATTCAGCACATAGATCCAGGAGCACAGCTGTAGGAATCTAAATCAGCTTATTAGCCAGTCATCATCATGGACCAAGAAGTCATCATGGTCCCTGGAGACTCTTTTTCTCCTTAATCTTCCATTGGCGTAATCCTCCAGCATGATATTTGGTCCTGTGCCATGAACATAAAAGCAATAATAGCTACAGAAAAGCTGATGCTACCCTCTGTACCAGGTATTTAAATCTCATTTCAAAATGCTTTCAGTGATTCTATATTCTGTTTCTATGAAGTGTTTCAACAGTTTGAATGTTAATTGGCTGTATGGTGCATTTTATGTGAATTTATGAACCACATCTGGTTTGAAAAGACACGTGTCCAAATACGTTTGACCACACAGTGTGTATCAGCTGAAAAGCAGCAGCTTCAGATCAGTCGCCACTGGAATTCAACTCTGAAATATTACTTTTGATTTGAAATTATATGAAATTATTGATATTTATTATATGAAATATTTCATATTATATATTTGATATTTGTTTGGACTTTTCTTTCCTCAGCATCGCTTGGATTTTGCTCCTGTAGCTTCGAGAGACGCCGTGTTCCAGGTGGAGGATGAAGACCCTGGAGATGAAGTGAACTGTACGACCCCTGGAACAGTAAGTTTCTGAGCTTTATGGATTTTATTCTCTTTAAAACACAAAGTTTATAATTAATTATAATTATTATTATTATTAAGAAACAAATCACCCCAAACAGGCAGAAAGGTGATCAGAACAATCGGTACCGGAGTGAAGATGGGAAAAGCGATGTTCCTCATTTTGTGTTTACTCCTGATCATTAGCATAAAGATCACAGACTTGCAGGAAAAAGTGGATAAATTCGACTAAAATAAATGAAGAATGATAATTGAGTGATATTTCCATAAATGTTGCAGTGAGCAGAAATGGATCATTCGGCTAATAGTGTAGGAGACATCATCATTAGCCTCATGCTAGCCAGGTTTGTTAGTGCTGTTTTTGTGTTTGTTAGTTTATTAGAAACGTCTACTGTTTGACTAAAAGTCGAATAAAACTATATTTAAGTTAATAAGATAACATAAGTTGCATTAGTACATAAGGTTACTTATAGTTTACTACAAATCTGATATTTAAACTGTGAAAGAAAACTATTAAAAGCTAAGAATAGCTAGCTGGCTAGTTAGCCTAGCTAATGTTGCTTAATAATTGTATTTCTCTTTTCAGATCCTTTCTGTAATTTTATCTACATTTATACAGTGAATGGACACTCTAGGAAATAAAGATGTAAAAACAGGTATAAATGTTGTAGTGAAATGTGTCCTAGTGTATGACTGAGTTGTTCCTATGTGTGCTTCAGTAACTGCTGTTAAACTGAGAGGAAAGAAAAATGGGTTCAGTTCAGCAGAAATGAACTGAAACAGTGTTAGGAAAAGACAAAGTGTTCAAATATTTACTCAAATATAAATTGTGATAACTTGTTAAAATGTTTTTAATGGTTTAATAGGGGATTTATTCAGGTTTAAACACACAAGCTGGTGGTGAAGGTAATATTGATTATAGATTCCTTTTACGAGACGCGTCTCACTGTGTGTTTGTCTCTTCAGACACAGGAAGACGGAGACAGGAAACGGCATCAGTCTCCTCCAAGCAGCTCGTCCCCTGTGAGGACTTGGTCTCCTCCAAGCAGCTCGTCCCCTGTGAGGACTCGTTCTCCTCCAAGCAGCTCGTCCCCTGTGAGGACTCGGTCTCCTCCAAGCAGCTCGTCCCCTGTGAGGACTCGGTCTCCTCCAAGCAGCTCGTCCCCTGTGAGGACTCTGTCTCCTCCAAAAAAAAAAGTCTTATCTCACTCGTTCCTGTTTAGAATCTCACCTCAGGCCTCGGGATATCAAAGATTCCTGTAGATGATGTGTTGTGTATACAGTAGAACATCAGCTGTAGGAGAACCAGGGAATAAATGACAAAATAAGGATTCAAAAATCAAGATTTAGCAGAAAGGAGGAAGTTGTTTTTGCTGATAACTGATCCAATGTCACACTAGGGCACTTTGTATTTGTGTAAGTGGTGTTACGAATCTCACATGTAATCATTTAAATTGTTTTTATGCCTCATTAGTCTTAAAACTAACATTTATAGAACTGACTAATAGAAAGTGTGTTTTTTTCATGAATCACCTCAAATCAGTGTTACATTCATTGTGTGTGTATGATGATGGCATGTCAGCTATAAGTGCGATAGAGGAAAAGTCAAATCCAAATGAAGTTTGTCATTTTTTTGTTTGTCATTATTTGTTTTCCTCCCCATGTGCTGCTGTACACAGGTGAACAGAGACGTCCATTCCACACCAAGCTTTTTACAATAATCACCAAATCTTGATTTTAATACTGCTGAGATGATTTTATAGGAGTTTAGTTTCTTATTTTGATACCAATATAAAAATCCCATACATATTATGGTGTAGTGCTTGTAAAAAGACTGGCGGCAGATCAAAATCAATCACATCTTTCGAACCAACCCCAGCCACTCTCAGTGCCGGTCCCAAGCCCGGATAAATGGGGAGGGTTGCGTTAGGAAGGGCATCCAGCGTAAAACATGTGCCAAATCAAACGTGCGGAGGATCCGCTGTGGCGACCCCTAACGGGAGAAGCCGAAAGAAAGAAAGAAAGAAATTTTATTCTTATGATAATTGTTTGCTTACAAACGTCTTAATAAGTAGATAATTATAATTGAAGGATTATAAGAGTCTATAAATTCTACCATGTGTTTAAGTAAAAAATCTGTTTGTGTTCAGAGTTCAGAGAAGGTAAGTATAATGAATAATCTAAGGAAAATGAAATAAAGTCTTTGTTTAAAGTGCAGTGTTGTCAGGAAACAGAAGGACGCGAGGCCAGGTAGCATGAATGAATGATTTATTTTTTAATAGCTCATAACATCTAACATGCGCTAATCACGTGTTCTCTATTTTCAATTCACTTCTACTCCCCCTAATGGTTAATTTAAGTATAACACAACAAAGGGTCACCACATGCAGTACAAACTAACTACACCCCAAATTAAACACATTCACATTCCAAGCTGCACACATGTGATTTCTATTAAATAATATAATTCTAAATATTTTAATACTCTACTGTGTCCAAACAGGTGAGTGCTATGAGGCACTAATGAAGGGTTTACAATCACACACCACTTCCTTGTCTTAACGCCACCTGTTTCCCGCTTCCGCGTTTGAATTGTTGAAGCCCTGCCTCTTTTGTGATGTTGGCATCCCTGATTGGTCATATTTCTCGGTAAACGCACCAATGAAACGCGCTTTTATTGTCATGACAACTTTGTTGTGCTGCAGTTCAACACAAACATTTACTGACCACAGCAATGAAGCGCAAACAAACAGCTGAAATGTTTTTAATTGTTTTTAGTGATAAGCGTCAAGGTTTTGAACAATCCACTCTCCAAGACGTCAAAAAAGATTTTTCAGCCAGAAAAAAGCGACTTTCAGAAGAAAGAAGGAGAAATAATGACAGATAATAAGACGGGTAACAGCTACAGCTGCTTCTCCTGCTGTCAACTTTATTCAACTTTATTGTCATTGTACAGAGAACAAGTACAGAGACAATGAAATATAGTTATCATTTAGTTCCTAAAACCACATTAAATATAAATCTGTCATGCAGGAAATATAAAATGATTTTGTACAGGAAGAGCTGTATAATGTTATTGCCAAAGCTAAATCGACAACATGTCAGTTAGATTTAATTCCTACTAAATTACTGAAGGAAGTGTTATATAGAACTGGTGAACCTCTTCTGAATATTATTAACTCTTCACTATCATTAGGACATGTCCCTAAATCCCTCAACTTAGCAGTTATTAAGCCCCTCATTAAAAAACCTAATCTGGATCCCAACACGCTATCGAATTACAGACCAATTTCAAATCTTCCATTTATGTCTAAGATTTTGGAAAAGATTGTCACTGCCCAGTTATGTTCCTACCTGCAAGAGAACAATATCTTTGAAGAATTTCAGTCAGGTTTTAGGCCCCATCATAGCACAGAAACTGCTCTAGTTAAAATCACTAATGACCTGTTTTTAGCTTCAGACCAAGGCTTCATCTCGTTGTTGGTCGTTGTCGCTTACAAAATTACATCGGCATTCAGGGACAGGCATTAAGCTGGTTTAAATCCTACCTGTCCGATCGTTACCATTTCGTAGATTTAAATGGAGAGCTATCCATGCTAATGCAAGTAAATTATGGCGTGCCACAAGGTTCAGTTCTAGGACCCCTGCTCTTCACAATATACATGCTTCCGTTAGGAAATATTATTAGAAGGCATGAAATTAGCTTCCATTGTTATGCTGATGATACTCAGCTATATATCTCATATAAACCAGGCGATACAGCTCAATAAACTCGGATAACTGAGTGTGTTAAGGAAATAAGAGATTGGATGACCCATAACTTTCTACTTTTAAATTCTGATAAGACTGAGATTTTGCTCATCGGCCCAAAAACTAGTATACAGAAGCTCCAGCATCTCAACCTGCATTTAAACGGATGTTCTGTAACCACTAGTTCACCGGTAAAAGACCTGGGAGTTATTTTAGACAGCAACTTGTCTTTCAAATATCATATCAACCAAGTTGCAAAAACAGCCTTCTTTCACCTTAGAAATATTTCTAAGTTAAGAAACATGTTGTCTATATCTGATGCAGAGAAGCTCGTCCATGCGTTTATAACCTCCAGAATAGACTATTGTAATGCATTACTAGGTGGATGTCCTGCATCATTAATAAACAAGCTTCAGTTAGTCCAGAATGCAGCAGCCAGAGTTCTCACAAGGTCAAGAAAATATGATCACATAACTCCAATCCTATCGTCCCTACATTGGCTTCCTGTTAAGTTTCGAATAGACTACAAACTATTACTTCTCACTTATAAAGCACTAAATGGTTTGGCTCCTATGTATCTATCCAGTCTTTTAACATGCTACAATCCGCCATGCTCCCTGAGATCTCAAAACTCTGGGCTTCTAGTAGTTCCTAGAATAGCAAAGTCCACTAAAGGTGGTAGAGCATTTTCACATTTAGCTCCTAAACTCTGGAATAGTCTTCCTGACAGTGTTCGGGGCTCAGACACACTCTTGCAGTTTAATTGCAGATTAAAAACATATCTTTTTAGCAAAGCCTACACATAACACACATCACATATCATAACTTTGTGCTCCAGAACATCTGATCACATGCACATTATCAACTTGTGCTGTTAATATCATGAACAGCAGCTACGCTAATTCCTCTCCACTGCTTCTCTTTCTCTCCCCATCCCGAGAAACCCTGAGGTTTGGCCAGCTCCAGTCACCTCGCACCTCGTGATGATTACGGACCTTTGAAGAAGTAGATGCCGAACTCGCAAACATCCCGAACCATCTAGAGACGTACCAGTGCCATTTGGATCCTGCTACATGTGTGGAGTTTGACATTGGACCTCCTGGAGTGTTTAAAGGCTCTGGCATGGAGAAGCTGATGCTGGATCTGTGATGATCACAAATGCTGAGCTTATAAAACTAGGAGCTACTAACCATATAGACTGTATAAGACTGCAGAAAGAACATCACTTATAATCTTATACTCCAGTAATCATGTTAGTTCTCACTCTCCAGTGTTCTGTATTGTTGAAAGATTTATGATCAAACTCTTGATGTCACCCAAATGAGGATGGGTTCCCCTTTTGAGTCCGGTTCCTCCCAGGGTTTCTTCCTCATAACATCTAAGGGAGTTTTTCCTTGCCACAGTCGCCACGGCTGCTCATCAGGGACAAATTCACACCATTCACCTTAACTGTTGATTTGTGTAAAGCTGCTTTGAGACAATGTCTGTTGTAAAAAGCGCTATACAAATAAACTTGACTTGACTTGACTTGACTTCACACACTGAGTGAACTGGATGTTCGCCATAGTAGAGAAATTATGTACCCTTAATGTGTTTACTGTAGTGTGTGCTCGTAGTTTTGGTGAATGTCCTCCACTCACTGCTTTCAAACCCTCAAACAGGGAAAAGAGCGCTCTTCCGAAAGCAAAAAAGTCCTTGGTCTTCCCCGGGGTCTCCTCCCAGTGAGACACGCCCAGAACACCTTCCCAGGAAGGCGTCCAGGAGGCATCCGGAACAGATGCCCGAGCCACCTATGAGCTCCTCTCGAGTGACCGAGCTTCTCACCCTATCTCTAAGGGATCGCCCAACCACCCTGCGGAGAAAGCTCATTTCGGCCGCCTGTATCCGGGATCTTGTCCTTTCGGTCATGACCCAGAGCTCATGACCATAGGTGAGAGTAGGAACGTAGATTGACCGGTAAATCAAGAGTTTCGCCTTGCGGCTCAGCTCTTTCTTTACCACGACAGACCGGTACATCGACCGCATTACTGCAGAATCCGTCTGTCAAACTCCCGTTCCATCCTTCCCTCACTCGTGAACAAAACCCCAAGATACTTAAACTCCTCCACTTGAGGCAAGAACTCTCCACCAACTTGAAGTGGGCAAACCACCCTTTTCCGACTAAGGACCATGGCCTTGGATTTGGAGGTGCTGATTCTCATCCCAGCCGCTTCACACTCGGCTGCAAACCGTCCCAGTGATTGCCGAAGGTCTTGGTTTGATGAAGCCAACACGACAACATCATCTGCAAAGAGCAGAGACGAAATCGCGTTGTCACCAAACCGGACACCCTCCGGCCCCTGGCTGCGCCTAGAAATTCTGTCCATAAAAATTATGAACAGAACCGGTGACAAAGGGCAGCCCTGCTGGAGTCCAACATGCACCGGGAACAAGTCTGACTTACTGCCGGCAATGCGAACCAAGCTGCTGCTTCGGTCGTACAGGGACCGGACAGCCCTTAGTAAAGGACCCCGGACCCCATACTCCCGGAGCACCCTCCAAAAGCCGCCGCAAGGGACACAGTCGAACGCCTTCTCCAAATCCACAAAACACATGTGGACTGGTTGGGCAAACTCCCAGCAGCACCCTGTAGAGGGTATAGAGCTGGTCAAGTGTTCCACGGCCTGGACGAAAACCACACTGTTCCTCCTGAATCCGATGTTCTACTATCGGCCGTATTCTTCTCTCCAGTACCCTGACATAGACTTTCTCAGGGAGGCTGAGAAGTGTGATCCCCCTATAGTTGGAACACACCCTCCGGTCCCCCTTCCTCAAAAGAGGGACCACCACCCCGGTCTGCCATCCCAGAGGCACTGTCCCCGACCGCCACGCAATGCTGCAGAGGCGTGTCAGCCAAGACAGCCCCACAACATCCAGAGACTTGAGGTACTCAGGGCTGATCTCATCCACCCCCGGTGCCTTGCCACCGAGGAGTTTCTTTACTACCTCGGTGACTTCAGCTTGGGTGATGGACGAGTCCACCTCTGAGCCCTCAGCATCTGCTTCCTCAATGGAAGACGTGACAGCGGGATTGAGGAGATCCTCGATGTATTCCTTTCACCGTCCAACGACCAGGTGAGGTCAACAGCCCCCCACCTCTACTGTAAACAGCGTTGGTAGGGCACTGCTCCCTTCTCCTGAGGCGCCGGACGGTTTGCCAGAATCTCTTCGAGGCCAGCCGATAGTCCTTCTCCATGGCCTCACCAAACTCCTCCCAGGCCCGAGTTTTTGCCTCCACAACCACCCGGGCTGCAGTTCGCTTGGCCTGCCGGTACCCGTCGGCTGCCTCAGGAGTCCCACAAGCCAACCAGGCCCGATAGGACTCCTTCTTCAGCTTGACGGCATCTCTTACTTCCGGCGTCCACCACGGGGTTCGGGGATTGCCGCCTCGACAGGCACCGGAGACCTTACAGCCACAGCTCCGAGCGGCCGCTTCGACAATGGAGGTGGAGAACATGGTCCACTCGGACTCAATATCTCCAGCCTCCCTCGGGATCCGGTCGAAGCTCCGCCGGAGGTGGGAGTTGAAGATCTCTCTGACAGGAGACTCGGCCAAACGTTCCCAGCAGACCCTCACAGTACGCTTGGGTCTGCCAAGTCTGTCCAGCTTCCTCCCCCGCCATCGGATCCAACTCACCACCAGGTGGTGATCAGTTGACAGCTCCGCCCCTCTCTTTACCCGAGTGTCCAAGACATACGGCCGCAGGTCAGATGAAACGACCACAAAGTCGATCATCGACCTACGGCCTAGGGTGTCCTGGTGCCACGTGTACTGATGGACACCCTTATGCTTGAACATGGTGTTCGTTATGGACAAACTGTAACTAGCACAGAAGTCCAAAAACTGAACACCACTCGGGTTCAGATCAGGGGGGCCGTTCCTCCCAATCACGCCCCTCCAGGTGTCACTGTTGCTGCCCACATGGGCATTGAAGTCTCCCAGTAGAACGACGGAGTCCCCAGTCGGAGCCCTTTCCAGCACCCCTCCCAGAGACCCCAAGAAGGCCGGGTACTCTACACTGCCGTTTGGCCCGTAGGCACACACGACAGTGAGAGACCTATTCCCGACCTGTAGGCGCAGGGAAATGACCCTCTCATTCACCGGGGTAAACTCCAACACATGGCGGCTGAGCTGGGGGGCTATAAGCAAACCCACACCAGCCCGGTGCCTTTCGCCATGGGCATCTCCAGAGTGGTAAAGAGTCCATCCTCTCTCGAGGAGTGTGGTTCCAGACCCCAAGCCGTGCGTAGAGGTGATCCCGACTATCTCTAGTCGGAACCTTTCAACCTTACGCACAATCTCAGGCTCCTTCCCCGCCAGCGAGTTGACATTCCACGTCACTAGAGCTAGCTTCCGTGTCCAGGGATCGGGTTGTCGAGGCCCCCGCCTTCGACTGCCGCCCAATCCTCTTTGCACCGGACCCCGTGGGGGAAGGCCCAGCCACCAGGCGCTCGCATACGAGCCCCAACCCCGGGCCTGGCTCCAAGGTGAGGCCCCGGCTGCGCCATACCGGGCGACGTCACGGTCCTTGATTTATTCTGTCTCATAAGGGGTTTTTTGAACCGCTCTTAGTCTGACCCGTTGCCTAGGACCTGTTTGCCTTGGGAGACCCTACCAGGGGCATATAGCCACGGACAACATAGCTCCTAGGGTCATTCGAGTACTCAAACCCCTCCACCACGTTAAGGTGGCAGTTCAAGGAGGGGAGTGTCTGGTGTGAGAGACAAAGTCCAAATCCGTGATGGCGTGGCAGAACCAGGGCATTGGCTTGCACCGTTCCAGGCCATCAGATGGCTTTTTGCAGGTGTTCTGGAGGTTCAACTTTTTAGGTTCTTAATTGACGTGTCGTCGGGATATTGGGGGACGGTAGCAATCGAAGGGGGGCAAGCACTCGAAACGCCTATTTGCGTCTGGAGGTTTGAGCCAGAGAAAGGAAGCTGATTCATGAGCTTTTCTTTCTCTTTCCCTGCACCCTCCCCCCTCTGGTTCTGTTGCCTTGTTGGGGAATTTCAAACTCCTATGGAGATTCCCCTGGAGCTCATAGCAGCCACGGTGCTCTCTTCTGGGCATGGGATGTTGGATATTGTGGGAGGGGATCCCATGCACCTAAATGAACACCGTGGCTGCTCTGCGCTCCAGAGGATGAGTCTTTGTAATGTTTTATCAGGCTGCAGAGATGAAGGCCAAATCCTTTACAAGGTGACAGAACCAGGGCGTTTGTGTGCACTAAGCCACGTCAGATTATGGTTCTATGGGGAGTCAGTGCTCATGGTTCAGGGTCCAGAGACATGTCTTGTGTCACTGTGGTGAAATCAGAACCGCTAGGTAAATTTCATTTGGTTTGACATGATGTTTCTGCTTCCTTAACTTTCATTTAACCAATGTATTATTCTTTGTGCTAGTGGTGGCATAGAGTCCTGCTGAAATCATGACTCTCCATCTTCACAGTCCATTAGAGTTAAGTTTCAACTGAAGTATCAGATCTCTGTACACTTATATACAGCTCTGCTCTCTGCCTGCTCATTTATTCTTTTTTTTTCTGAATGTGAAGGATGAGAATTCACTGGAATAACAGAAGAAAATGGCACCATAAGGATCGGAAAGCATGATCTTTCACCTACCGATATCAGAACCTATGCTTCAACCAAAACTTCTTGAAAGGGTGTTTCACAGGGATATATATCGATAGATTAGTATAAGACATGTGCCGGTATTCGGTAATGCAGTAAATCGCGGTAATGAATATGCACAGTATTTTTATCGCAGACATTTCAAAATAGGCTGAATAATTGTAGATCCAAATGTAGAAGTTTAGAACGTGTCTTAGCTGTCTTTTTCATGCTAGTACACTGCGTGTATGCTATGCAAAAGAGACATGCGCACTCTGATGTAAACAGTCTCCACGTGGAGGAGAAGCATGCCGTGAGGTGGAACACTGACGATAATTTATGCCCCTTCTAAAAGGGTAAAGTCAAAGGTTTGGAAATATTTTGGGTAGCGGAAAATGCTGAGGGACTGCAGGTGGAAGACGATTTCCCTTTGTGTGAAACATGTGGAGGGAAAGTAGCAGCCAAACACCGGAACACGTCCAACATGTTCGCTCATCTTCCACACAACCATCCAGTGCGATTCAGGAAGATAAATGTCATTTTACTTCTTATTTCTGTGTCGTACACCATATAAAAGTATTTTTCCACAGAATTGAATACCGTGATAAAACCTTACGGTATTATGCACTTGCCGGCTCGTGCTGTGGCTGTGGTGCAGCAGATCCAGGACATCACCATCCGACGTCGCACGTGCCAAACAATGTGCCACGGCTTGTCTGAGCTTCAGAGTCCCTGAAATTTGTATAATGTTCCTTAGATGAAATCCCCCTGAAAAACAGAAGAACCAGAGGCTCACCATGCAACATCTCAGGACCAAAAGAGCACAGAGGCTCTGCTGAGCTCCAGAGCATGGGTCCTTAAACTTTTTTTTCATGCTCCAGAGATCCAATACACTTTCCCCTACCAGGTGGTAGAACCAGGACATTCTCTTACACTAAGGCATTTTGGCAATGTCTTTGGCAGCGCAGTTTGCAGGCGCTCTGGAGGTCCTGCTTTTGAATCGTTTCGCAGTGATATTTATGTAGCACAAGCAATGAAAATGTTGACGAGCATCACGTGGTTCTCCTTCTTTCTCCTCTTTTCTTTCTCTTTCCATGCACACTCTCACACCAATAGATTACAACGCAACACACACTTAGATTAGATGAGAATAAAAGGCCAAGTTTTTATAGTTTTTTATATTTGTATAGCACCAGCACACCTACAAACCATGCTGAACCCGCTGAAATCATGACTCTCCATCTTCACCGTCCATTACAGTTAAATTTCTACTGAAGTATAGGATCTCTGTACACTTATATACAGCTCTGCTCTCTGCCTGCACTCACATTTATTCTTTTCTTTTCTGAATGTGGCAGATGTGTATTCTGCTGAAATCCCATGAGAAAAGAGAAGCAATAAGGCTTGGAGGAATTGATCCTTTGAACAAATAAAGCAGGACCTATACTCCAAACCAAAACTTCTTGCAAAGGAGGTACAGTATCGCACCAGAGCCCATAAATAGAAACTGAATGAAGTTGCTGTCAAACCGAATGTAAATGACATGATTTCACCACAGTGACACAAGACATGTCTGACTCACGGATCATGTTGATAGACTGTAGGAAGAACCAGCCCCAGAATCCCCATTATACTGTGTGACTCCGCTTTTGACTTTCCATTGTGTAATCCCATACTTCAGCTTCTGCTAATAATAATATTAATAATATTAATAATAATAATAATAATAATAAACAATAATTATTGATATATCAGTTATACCATGGGTCAGAGTAAAGTAATAGCAGTTATACCAGAGCCCATTGAAAATTAATAACAGTTATACCAGAGATCAGAGAAAATTATTAATAGCAGTTATACCAGAGATCAGAAAAAAATTAATAAAAGTTATACCAGAGATCAGAGAAAATTATTAATAGCAGTTATACCAGAGGTCAGAGTAAATTAATAACAGTTATACCAGAGGTCAGAGTAAATTAATAATAGCAGTTATACCAGAGGTCAGAGTAAATTAATAATAGCAGTTATACCAGAGATCAGAGTAAATTAATAATAGCAGTTATACCAGAGGTCAGTGTAAATTATTAATAGCAGTTATACCAGATGTCAGAGTAAATTAATAATAGCAGTTATACCAGAGATCAGAGAAAATTATTAATAGCAGTTATACCAGAGCTCAGTGTAAATTAAAAACAGTTATACCAGAGGTCAGAGTAAATTAATAACAGTTATACCAGAGCTCAGTGTAAATTAATAACAGTTATACCAGAGGTCAGAGTACATTAATAGCAGTTATACCAGAGATCAGAGTAAATTAATAGCAGAGTAAATTATTAGCAGTTGCACCAGAGGTCAGATTAAATTAATAATAGCAGTTATACCAGAGGTCAGAGTAAATTAATAACAGTTATACCAGAGGTCAGAGTAAATTAATAGCAGTTATACCAGAGGTCAGAGTAAATTAATAATAGCAGTTATACGAGAGGTCAGAGTAAATTAATAGCAGTTATACCAGAGGTCAGAGTAAATTATTAATAGCAGTTATACCAGAGATCAGAGTAAATTAATAAGAGCAGTTATACCGGACGTCAGAGTAAATTAATAGCAGGTATACCAGAGGTCAGAGTAAATAATAGCAGTTATACCAGAGGTCAAAGTAAATTAATAGCAATTATACCAGAGACCAGAGTAAATTAATAACAGTTATACCAGAGGACAGAGTAAATTAATAGCAGTTATACCAGAGGTCAGAGTAAATTAATAACAGTTGTACCAGAGGTCAGAGTAAATAGCAGTTATACTGGACATCAGAGTAAATTAATAACAGTTATACTGGACGTCAGAGTAAATTAATAGCAGTTATACCAGAGATCAGAGTAAATTAATAGCAGTTATACCAGAGATCAGAGTAAATTAATAATAGCAGTTATACCAGAGATCAGAGTAAATTAATAGCAGTTATACCAGAGGTCAGAGTAATTTAATAATAGCAGTTATACCAGAGGTCAGAGTAAATTAATAGCAGTTATACCAGAGGTCAGAGAAAATTAATTATAGCAGTTATACCAGAGGTCAGAGTAAATTAATAATAGCAGTTATACCAGAGGTCAGTGTAAATTATTAATAGCAGTTATACCAGAGGTCAGAGTAAATTAATAGCAGTTATAACAGAGATCAGAGTAAATTAATAATAGCAGTTATACCAGAGATCAGACTAAATTAATAATAGCAGTTATACCAGAGGTCAGAGTAAATTAATAATAGCAGTTATACCAGAGATCAGAGTAAATTAATAATAGCAGTTATACCAGAGATCAGACTAAATTAATAATAGCAGTTATACCAGAGGTCAAAGTAAATTAATAACAGTTGTACCAGAGGTCAGAGTAAATAGCAGTTATACCAGAGGACAGAGTAAATTAATAGCAGTTATACCAGAGGTCAGAGTAAATTATTAAGAACAGTTATACCAGAGGACAGAGTAAATTAATAATAGCAGTTATACCAGAGGTCAGAGTAAATTAATAATAGCAGTTATACCAGAGGTCAGAGTAAATTAATAGCAGTTATACCAGTGGTCAGGGTAAAGTTAAAGTTATGGCAGTTATACCAGAGGTCAGAGTAAATCAATAGCAGTTATACCAGAGGTCAGAGTAAAGTAATAGCTGTTATACCAGAGGTCAGAGTAAATAGCAGTTATACCAGAGGTCAGAGTAAATTAATAATAGCAGTTATACCAGAGATCAGAGTAAATTAATAATAGCAGTTATACCAGAGATCAGAGTAAATTAATAATAGCAGTTATACCAGAGGTCAGAGTAAATAATTAACAGTTATACCAGAGGTCAGAGTAAATTAATAGCAGTTATACAAGAGGTCAGAGTAAATTAATAGCAGTTATACCAGAGCCCATTGTAAATTAATAGCAGTTATACCAGAGATCAGAGAAAATTATTAATAGCAGTTATACCAGAGGTCAGAGAAAATTATTAATAGCAGTTATACCAGAGATCATAGAAAATTAATAACAGTTATACCAGAGATCAGAGAAAATTATTAATAGCAGTTATACCAGATGTCAGAGTAAATTAATAACAGTTATACCAGAGGTCAGAGTAAATTAATAGCAGTTATACCAGAGATCAGAGTAAATTAATAATAGCAGTTATACAAGAGGTCAGAGTAAATTAATAGCAGTTATACCAGTGATCAAATTAAATTAATAGCAGTTATACCAGAGACCAGAGTAAATTATTAGCAGAGTAAATCAATAACAGTTATACCAGAGGTCAGAGTAAATTAATAGCAGTTATACGAGAGGTCAGAGTAAATTAATAGCAGCTATACCAGAGGTCAGATTAAATTAATAATAGCAGTTATACCAAAGGTCAGAATAAATTAATAACAGTTATACCAGAGGTCAAAATAAATTAATAACAGTTATACCAGAGGTCAGAGCAAATAGCAGTTATACCAGAGGTCAGAGAAAATTAATACCAGTTATACCAGAGAACAGATTAAATTAATAATAACAGTTCAGAGTAAATAGCAGTTATACCAGAGGTCAGAGTAAATAGCAGTTATACCAGAGGTCAGAGTAAATTATTAATAACAGTTATACCAGAGGTCAGAGTAAATTAATAATAGCAGTTATACCAAAGATCAGAGTAAATTAATAACAGTTATACCAGAGGTCAGAGCAAATAGCAGGTATACCAGAGGTCAGAGTAAATTATCAGCAGTTATACCAGAGCTCAGAGTAAATTAATAGCAGTTATACCAGAGGTCAGAGTAAATTAATAGCAGTTATACCAGAGGTCAGAGTAAATTAATAATAGCAGTTATACCAGAGGTCAGAGTAAATTAATAATAGCAGTTATACCAGAGGTCAGAGTAAATTATCAGCAGTTATACCAGAGCTCAGAGTAAATTAATAGCAGTTATACCAGAGGTCAGAGCAAATAGCAGGTATACCAGAGGTCAGAGTAAATTATCAGCAGTTATACCAGAGGTCAGAGCAAATAGCAGGTATACCAGAGGTCAGAGTAAATTATCAGCAGTTATACCAGAGGTCAGAGTAAATTAATAACAGTTATACCAGAGATCAGAGTAAATTAATAATAGCTGTTATACCAGAGGTCAGAGTAAATTAATAACAGTTATACCAGAGGTCAGAGTAAATTAATAACAGTTATACCACAGATCAGAGTAAATTAATAATAGCAGTTATACCAGAGATCAGTGTAAATTAATAATAACAGTTATACCAGAGATCAGAGTAAATTAATAGCAGTTATACCAGAGGTCAGAGTAAATTAATAGCAGTTATACCAGAGGTCAGAGTAAATTAATAGCAGTTATACCAGAGGTCAGAGTAAATTATTAATAGCAGTTATACCAGAGATCAGAGTAAATTAATAGCAGTTATACCAGAGGTCAGAGTAAATTAATAGCAGTTATACCAGAGGTCAGAGTAAATTATTAATAGCAGTTATACCAGAGATCAGAGTAAATTAATAATAGCAGTTATACCAGAGGTCATTGTAAATGAATAACAGTTATACCAGAGGTCAGAGTAAATTAATAGCAGTTATAGCAGAGGTCAGAGTAAATTAATAGCAGTTATACCAGAGACCAGATTAAATTTATATCAGTTATACCAGAGGTCAGAGTAAATTAATAGCAGTTATAGCAGAGATCAGAATGAATTAATAGCAGTTATACCAGAGATCAGAGTAAATTAATAATAGCAGTTATACCAGAGCTCAGTGTAAATTAATAACAGTTATACCAGAGATCAGTGTAAATTAATAACAGTTATACCAGAGATCAGTGTAAATTAATAACAGTTATATCAGAGGTCAGAGTAAATTAATAGCAGTTATACCAGAGGTCAGAGTAAATTAATAACAGTTGTACCAGAGGTCAGAGTAAATGAATAGCAGTTATACCAGACATCAGAGTAAATTAATAGCAGTTAAACCAGAAGTCAGATTACATTAATATCAGAGTAAATCAATAGCAGTTATACCAGAGATCAGATTAAATTAATATCAGAGTAAATTAATAACAGTTATACCAGAGGTCAGAGTAAATTAATAACAGTTATACCAGAGCTCAGTGTAAATTAATAACAGTTACACCAGAGGTCAGAGTAAATTAATAGCAGTTATACCAGAGCTCAAAGTAAATAGCAGGTATACCAGATATCAGGGTCAAATTTCTTTCGGCGTCTCCCGTTAGGGGTCGCCACAGCGGATCCTCCGCACATTTTTGATTTGGCGCACGTTTTATGCTGGATGCCCTTCCTAACGCAACCCTTCCCAATTTATCCGGGCTTGGGACCGGCACTGAAAGTGGCTGGGGTTGGTTCTCTGACCGGGGATTGAACCTGGGTCGCAGCGGTATGAGCGCTGCATCTGAACCACTAGACCACCGGGGGTATACCAGATATCAGAGTAAATTATTAATAACAGTTATACCAGAGGCCAGAGTAAATTAATAGCAGTTATACCAGAGCTCAAAGTAAATAGCAGGTATACCAGATATCAGGGTCAAATTTCTTTCGGCGTCTCCCGTTAGGGGTCGCCACAGCGGATCCGCCGGTCGTTTTTGATTTGGCGCACGTTTTACGCTGGATGCCCTTCCTAACGCAACCCTTCCCAATTTATCCGGGCTTGGGACCGGCACTGAAAGTGGCTGGGGTTGGTTCCCTGACCGGGGATCGAACCCGGGTCGCAGCGGTATGAGCGCTGCATCTGAACCACTAGACCACCAGGGGTATACCAGATATCAGAGTAAATTATTAATAACAGTTATACCAGAGGTCAGAGTAAATTAATAATAGCAGTTATACCAGAGGTCAGAGTAAATTAATAGCAGTTATACCAGAGATCAGAGTAAATTAATAACAGTTATACCAGAGGTCAGAGGAAAGTCATACACTGTAAAAATGATTAAGAGTTTTAGTCAGGTGAACAAGTAAAATCATGTCCTGTCAACTTGCAGTTCTTCACTACACAACTGGATGAGTTCTAACAACCTCGACTTGATGGGAAATGGAAAACTTTAAATAACAAGTTCATATAACAATAAAACATAAGTTCTATAAATTTTCTCTGTAATGTGCATGTGCCAGAAACTCTACGTCATTAAACCGTACTATTTTAACGAAGTTGAGACAGAGGCACCATCCGCCATTTTCTGCACTTGAAGTTGCTGATCATGCCAGAAAAGATGAAGGAGCTCGCGATTACAGATGAACTTTATTCACTGCAAATAATGTAGAGTAAGCATATTTTCATTAATGTTAATTTAGACTTGTTTCGTTAGCGCTCAACCTAGTCAATCACATGTTGCGAACTTCATTAATACTGAATACAGTTCACTGAAGTGAGACCTGTTGTGTTGAGCATGTTCTAGTTTAAGCTTTATGAGCTTAATCCTCGTCTCTGTAAAAAGGTAATGGAGACTAGTTTAATTTATAAGACTATAAGAAAAAAATCTGTTTGCCCATCAGAACACTATGATTACACATTTGTTTATTTAAATGTCTTTAATTGTATTTTCATGGGACGATAAAAACAACTTCATTACTTGAGGATGTAAAAGAACTGGTGAACCGTTTTTTTAATCGGTTCATTAAAACGAACTGTCCGAAAGAACCGGTTTGCGGAAAATGACTGATTGTGTAACAGTGATGACTCTGGACGTGATGATTCGTGCTTGATTGATCAAAATGCTTGATTGACTTATGTTTCTTAAACGCTCAGTCAATTATTTGTAAAAAAATGTATTTAAAAATTAACGACTAATCGTTTAAGAAACAGACATACACCTGAGCACGTGCAAACGGTGTCTTCTGTATAGCTAACTTGCGTGTTGATCTTGCATTAATGTAACATCACAACTTTTTGTAGTTTAATAATCACATCATTAAACTTTTGTCATTTGTGTTATCTATGAAGCCCTGAAGAATCATGAACTGTAGAAACATTTTCAGCTAATAAAAGCTTTATTTACAGCGTCGCTTAATTTCATAATGCCAGCAATATCATCACTATAATATTCAATGTATCACCCAGTCATAGAAGTTTATACTTTTATCCTCATTGTATTTGGTAAGTAAGATGTTCAGTGAATATTTCTGTGTTTAACGTGTATGTGTACTTTGATGGAGTTTATTGTTTTTTTTATTTGTAGGATCAGTACAGTGCAAGTAGAGTGGAAGCACAACTCCATATCAATGAGGTGGTGTTGCAAGATTTGTAGATTTTCCTCATCCAACCAGCGTGCCCTAATCACACATTACAAGCTGAGACACTGCCATCAGGCAAGTCACTGTCCACTCCCATGCATCTATAAAGATTGTGTATGCACATTTAGTAAACATTGTAAACATACATTCTCTTTGTATGATGAAAACATAAAAAGTTCAGTCTTTGTTTAGAATAAAGTTTGTATTCGCTACTAGATTAATATCAAACCTCATTGGTTCTTTTGATCAAATGTTGTGACACAAGAACAACTGAGGTTTGATGTATTATGTCATGGTAACATAAAAACTGATATGATCGGTTTATTACACAAAGTTATCTTTAAAAAAATGTTAAAAAATGGTAACATGAGTGATCCACTACTTTAACAGAATTCTTTGCTTTTTAGAGCTGAACAGCCTAGCCACTATTCATTTTCATTTTATTGAATGAATGTTTGGAGTGGCATGTTGATGAGTAAATGATAATATCTTTGGTAACCTATCCAGCAGGATTAGACACCCCTGAATTAAGTGGCATGAGCGTGTTACATCCACTATGAAATCTTATTTTGTCTAAAAAAAAAAATTTACAAGCAAATGTTGTTGCACACATCATTGTCAATTTATTTACAATAAAAGTATACAAGTGTAAATATGCAAATTTAAAAAAAGTTTACATTTTTTCAAAAGCATCAAAGAATGAGGGAGGGGGAGAAATGATAAAGAAAAACAAAGGATTGAAAGAATAAACCTGGTACTTTAACTATTATATTTTACAGACAACAAAGCAAAAGATGAGGACAGCAGCATTGCTGCATCTGCCATGGTACATGCGAGAGACTCCTTCAAAATTCATGAAGATATGCGAGGTAAGCTAATACATGGAAGGCAAAACCAGGGAAAATGAAACATTAGATCTCTCAATTTGCAGGGGACTGGGACTATATTTGTGTAATTGCTTTTAAGTAATAATACCTTGTTTTGTTTACATTCTATAAAGCCCAGTGACCGTTAAGAGGATGTGATCCAGGGTGTGGTGATTGGAATTCTTGTGGTGGTGGAAAATGTGATGGAACCTCTCCCAGCATTCTACAATGACGTTGCCCTGGTGATTGAGGAAGAAGTGGTAATGCGTCACCTGACTGATATACCTAATGCTTTTCTGAACCTGATGGGCCTGGTGTATGCATTACATCTTCACTACACAAAGGAACTAAAATTCCCTTTTGAAGTGATACAGCAGCTGTTTATTGGAGTTGGATCAGACTCTTTGAATACCAAGTTGCTGCGATAAGACAGAAAACACACAAATCCTTTTTTCCATTTTGCTACTGTTTAATGGTTGTACTGGTTTAAAGTGTAAGAGCATTGTTGTTTTTAGATCTCATTGTTTTAAGTGGGAAATTGGGATTCTTGAAATCTGTTCAAACTGACTTTTCTTGTTCGCTTGTACTGCTTCCTCTTTCCTTGTTTTTTACTATGATTGGAATTGAAGACAGTTTTTGAACAGTTGAATGTAAAGTTTAACACGGCTTATTGTGAATTATTCATGTACACTTGTTCTTGCAATGAATATATCTGATGACAAGGAGAGTTATTTGTACTATTTTGGCTGGAGGATGTGGGTCTGTGCATACAGAAGTTTGTGGCTGTTTGTGTGAGCTGTGTATATGTGAAGGTTTTTCTTGTCGAGTGTTTTTATAGCTTTGTAAGAGGTTTCTTCATGTCTGTGTTTTTGGATGCAGTGTATCTGTTTAAAAAATAAATGCTGAGAGTTTGAATTTTGCAGTTGTGTTGATTTCATAAAAAAATCTGGTTAGATTTCCAGAACTACTTGTCAAACCAAAGTCCAGTAAATGTTTGAATATGTGACATGATTGAAGATGCACTGATGCTTAGAGTGATTTTGCCTTTACTTTTCTCCAAAACTCCACAGTAAAATGAATTAAAATTTTAAATAAGAATATAATAAACAGGGAGACTCTAAATAAAAATGATTTGAAAGTTTGAGCAAACCTAAAAAAGAATATGGTTTGAATATGGTGAATAAAATGCACTGATTTTTCTGTTTCTTAACGGAAACGCCGTTCTGAAGCGTCTTTACATGTATTTTGACCGCTCCCAGCACCCGTACCGTACGTGTACGATTAGACGCGCAACACAAAGTGCGGCTGCTTAATCGTGTATTTTCAAGATGTGGCCTTAACCTCAGTGTGGAAAAGCGACTGATCTGAAGCTGCTGCTTTTCAACTGATACACACTGTGGGGTCAAAGGTATTTGGACACCGGTCTTTTCGAGTCAGATGTGGTTCATTCACTATTTATGCTGAGAACCTGCATGAAGGTGGTACTAAATTTATTAAATGTACCATTTACATGTTACACCTCAACTTGCTCTGACCTTAAATCAGCCTCTAAACTGTAGCAGTTCCTCCTCCACCCACACGGGGGAGACTCCTCCGTGGAAGTTACGCTGAGTTACAGGAAGTCATGCTGGGTTTCTGTAGGTTCTGTAGGTGGACGATTTTATTGCATCTCATGTAAAAATTGCAGTAGCAGTTCTACAGAATTCACGTCTCAATGAGAGAAAAAGCTCAGCTTTAGTAACTCATCCTGCTGTTTTAATCAAAAGATTTCAATAAAAAGAGAATCTCAGCATCTCCAACTAGAAATACAATGTGGATTCTGTTCAGGTTCATACAGCAGGTGATAGAACTCATCATCAGTTTGCATGTTAATGAGCAGGATGAAGCATTTATTCATTAGTTATTTATCCAGTTATTATCTGTTAACCTGTTATTTCAACAAAACCAGATTTTCTCCTGCAAACCAAGTTCAAGAAAATGCTACAAGGAATTGACTCCCATGTCGAGTTTGCTGGACTTTAGAATGTAATACTTTATTGCACTGAGGTGCTTCAGTACCTAAAGGTCTACATTTAATCATATTTATGATTTTATAATAATAATCTTTATTTTTATTATATGCAGATTTACACATATATGAAATCTCACACTGCCCTCTAGTGGCCCTGTCACGACTTTCTTTTTACTTAATTCTGTACAAATATTATTAATGGGGTTTTGTTGTCTAGTTATATGTGATGTTGATCTTTTACAAAGCAACATATTTTTCTTAATAATATTAAACTGTCTTAAACTTAAACTGTTTACTGTTTTGCATGTATAATTTTTGAGATGCATTTTTGTGATATAAATAAATGAAACAGAAGTTAAATGAAGCTGATTAAAATGAATGTAATAAATAATGTAGAAATAACGAGTACAGATTTAATAAAATAAAATCCAGTCTTTATGGTGAGAACCTGCATGAAGTTAGTATTAAATGTATTAAAAGTATCATCTACATGCAAGAACTCAATCAAACATGTTAGAATCCAATGAAAACTTGATCAAACCTCAAATCAGACTCTGAACTGTACGAATGCTATTTGTTCTGTTATTGAACTAGAAACAGTGAATGTTGAGATGTTTGGGAACTGATTAATGTCTGTATATATGCAGGTCAGGGGTTTTTCATGCTGGAACACCGTTCATTACAATGAGACGATGATGTAAGATGACGAGCGAAACCACGGAGACGAAGCTGACTGAGGTGAACCCCTCAAACTAACCCAGGAACAGAGAAGGAACTTTCTGACCAGCTGCTGGTTTTGTACAAACAGAACAAAAGTTTCTTTTCTTGAGTGAGACTGCAGAAAGAAATATTTTTAAGGAGACAGAATGTTTTATGTTACAGATTTTTCTAGAATTGTGGAATCGAGTCATTTACCAGTGAATCTTTCGATTCAGACTCAATTAAAAGAACACTGTTGCTAACATTATTATCAGATTTATTATTATTGTTATTACTAACATTATTAGATATTACGTTCATTATAATGAAGTTTTATAGGAACAATTATAACTAAATGAACAATTTCCTATGTTATAAGTTATAATTATCTCATTCATACAACTGAGCAGTTGAGGGCCCATGAAAGCAGCTCCAACAGACATTTAGTTGAATCTTCTGAGGAGAAGTGGGTTCCACACACCAGCCATCAACCAGAAAAGAGGTTCAAGCAGTCTCCAAACTCAGCACCTGTTTCAGCTCTACCAGTAAGAGTGAGAGACAGAAAATCCCAGTCTTCACTGGTTGTATCCCCCAACACACCTGAAGAGAGGTGGAATCAGGATTTCACACCCCAGCCAGTCTGTAGCCCATCTGTCATGGCACTTGTTGATGAGAAGATGTTGGGAACGGGCTACAAACTGTTCGTTGACGACTTCTACACAAGTCCAGCACTGTTTAGAGATCTCCTAAAAAAGAACATCTGAGCATGTGGGAAATTTCAGTCCACAAACCCTCAAACCATCACCAACAAGCTTCTGAAAAAAGCTCCTCGAGGCCTCATCACTGGCTGAGAGAAGAGGATGTGCTGTTTGTAGAATGGAAGGATAAAAGGAAGGTCCAGATGTGCTCCATCATTCACAGAGGCACTGAAGGAAGCATTGTGCTACTTTTATTTTCATGACTTTCTTCTTCTACTGTTTTTCTAATGTTCAAATACCAGTCTTATGCTTATTGTGTGAATGTTATTATTCCCAGTACATTTGGTTATCAGGCTGCTTTTCCTCAAACAGACGGAGGGAGAAAAGGACTACACACAGTCTCAGAATAATGTTTATAGGAATCTCCTTTTTATTGTATTTTCTTCAAAGCTGAAATATAAACTCATTACACATGTGACTTTTAACCCGTCACTATTCTGGATTGTTTCAGGACTGAATTCATGTATTTATATATTTTAAAAATTAAATGTTTTATGACGTACACAATTTTTCATTAAGGAATTTCAGCATCTTTGGATGATGTAAAGCCCAAAGTGTGTTTTTTTAAAAGAGATGTAAATTGTGTATGTAGCACACTGTTGTCAGAAACTTTTACCATTGAAAGTCAGGAAGGTCATTTTCAGCTGTGAGGCCCAAAAGTGGGGCTGAAACCGAACAGGGTTCAAGAAACCGGGTTTATTTTCATATAAGTAACAGTATTTAATTCAGTAAACTTTAGTTGATTTAAAGGAGAATTCAGTGCTGTTTAGTTCAGTAAAGTCTTCATTTAATCCAAAACTATTCCATTCATTAAGTTCAATTATCCTCAAATTAATATTTTTACATTCAATAAAAACAAATCATCCAGTTTTATTGATGTTTATTTAGTGAATAATGCATTTAATAAACCGTTGGTTTCACTCAGAATGACGTTTTATTTTTTATAAGTAAAAATGTTTTTTATAAAACTCATCTGAAGCATAAAGTTTTACAATAAATACAATAAACAGCATTTTGCCTAAAATACTCACATACAGGTTTTATAATAATCACAATTAAAATGTTTTCCAACTTCTGCCTCCTTTCAGTTGAGGGGAAAAAGAAGCTAAAAATGCACCAGTCGTTTAAAACAAAACCAATATAGAAACATTTCTTCCAGCTCATAAATCCTATAAAACATGCAGCATTAAACATGAACTTCCAGCAGATGAACATCTCATAATACTGTCTGGAAGTGAGAAATGTACAGGTTGTTTTTACTCCATACACATGAACTTACTTTGATCAGAAACACAATCGTACTCCAAATCAATTAATCAATAAAGTCAATAAAAGAATCCCAAACTGCTGTGTGTCTTGTCCTCGCTATTAATGACGTCATTAGAGCTCCACTACTTCTAATGACCTGCTGTGACAGTGAGCTCTAATACACATCACACTGCCACCTACTGGTCATTTATGATTCTGCAACATTCAGCACATGCGCAGGAAAGCACAGATGTGACGTCGCAAAATAAGGGCGGGGCTTCACTGTGTGACGTCACAGTAGGACAAGTCTGTATAAGTCAGAACAGTCAGTATTTCTCATTTCTCTGATCAGTTACTGTGAGTAACAAGACATAAAGTTAAGAATGGAAGTGGAAGAGATTTTTTAAAGCATAAGAGAAAAGAAATCTAAACAGGCTGCTGAAAAGAAGGAGGCACTGAAACACATAGAGAAAGTAGCAGCAGATTTGGATTCATTTCTTAATCTGATAAAGGAGAAGAGAACACCAGAGACAGAAGAGAAAGACATTCTGGTACAGATGGTACAAGAGCTGGAGGCTACTTTGGCCTCTGAGCAAAAGGACCGGAAACAGGAGATAAATGAGAGAAACGCCACATACCTCCAGAACATCACTAAGCTTCTGTCTTCACTGAAACTCCATGAGGAACAAGAGAAAAATGTAGAAAGTGAGAGAGAAAGCTGGGCAAGAGAACAAAAACAACTGCAGGAACGTGTTGCTCAGCTGGAGGCCACTTTGGAATCTAAACAAAATACATTTGAGAAAGAAAAAAAGAAGGCCAAACTAGATATGAAGGAGATGATCACCTCACAGCTCCAAACCACTAGGGATCTCCAGGATTCCCTGATTTACTGTGAAGAAGAGAAGAAGACTGCAAAGGATGAGAGAGATCATTTGATGAGAGACAGAGAGCGACTGGAGGAATGTGTTGCTCTGCTGGAGGAAACTGGAGTCTGAGAGAAATAAATGGAAGGAAAAACTAAAGGCCAAACGACAGATCAATCACTTAATACACAACTTCCTTAATAATTCATTAAGAACAGGAAATAGCAGCAGTGGAGAGCAAAATATCTGCAAAGCTCTGGGCAGGTTTAGATTCAGCATGTGAGCACATGTTATACATATAATAAAGTACAAAAATATATCTATCTTTATTGTAATAGTTAATACAAATTACATGTTTAAATATAGTGTGTGTTTTGTTTCTGTTATTAAAGTGTTGAACATCATTTAAATTCAACTAAGAATTAAAATCCACATGATCAAATGTTGGGAAAATGTGACAAAAGTAAAGGATATTAAAATAAAGGTTCTGTTTAACTACAGTCCAAATCCATCCTCAAAGCTCCTGTTCTTACTCCGGAATTTCATGGAACCACCCAAGGTGTTGATGAGAAACCGTCCCAAGCTGCACAGAGTGGCCTCCAAGAAGAGAACACTATCCAGAGGCAGACCTGGATGAAGTGGGAAGATCCACAGAGGGGAGAGGAGCAGGAACAGTGGTTACTGGAACCTCAGGAGAGAGAGAGAGATAGAGAGAGAGAGAGAGAGAGAGAGAGAGAGAGAGAGAGAGAGAGAGAGAGAGAGAGAGAGAGAGAGAGAGAGAGAGAGAGAGAGAGAGAGAGAGAGAGAGAGAGAGAGAGAGAGAGAGAGAGAGGTGACAGGAAGTTGATGAAAATTATGAAAGTTAATATCACTGTGCAGTTTGGACTCCGGCAAGACTCACTATGGCAGCATAACTAAAAGGGAGAAGCAGAAGGTAACACAGACATGAGGGATCTCTGGGATAAGAAACGACTCACCATAAACCGTCAATAAACCTGAGTGAACGTGTGAATGTGAGGGGACGACAGCATACAAATATCCCAGTTCACCAAACACTCTATATCCATGCTCCCTCCAGATCTGCTCCTTTACCTGAGAAAAAATCTACTGATAAAAGACTCGACTGAATAAATGTGTTTTCAACCTCGACTTGAACACTGAGACTGTGTCTGAGTCCTGAACACTGATTGGAAGGCTGTTCCATAACTGTGGGGCTTTATAAGAGAAAGATCTGCCCCCTGCTGTAGTCTTCATTATTTGAGGAACCAACAGATAACCAGCACCTTTTGATCTAAGTAGGCGTGGAGGATCATACTGGTACAGAAGTTCACACAGATACTGTGGTGTGAGACCGTTAAGTGCTTTATACGTCAGTAGTAGTATTTTATAATCAATGCGAGATTTGATTGGGAGCAGTGTAGACTGATTAAAACAGGGGTGATGTGGTCATATTTCCTAGATCTAGTGAGGACTCTTGCTGCTGGATTCTGAACTAACTGAAGCTTATTTCTGCACTTACACACACACCCAGACAGTAAAGCGTTACAGTAGTCTAATCTAGAAGTAACAAAAGCATCAACTACCGTAATTTCTGGACTATAAAGCGCACCCATGTATAAGCCACACCCACTGAATTTTAAAAAAGATATATTTTTAACATAAATAAGCCGCACCTGTCTATAAGCCTACACTGAAACTAAACAACTTAACACAGGCTTTAACGAAAGACAGTGCCTGTAACACGGCTTGTAACAAAACAGGAGCCTACCAGTAAAGTCAATGGTCCTCCTGTGAACTGAAACCAGTGAAGTCATCTTCTTCAGGGTCGGAGTTGAACAGCCTCAGAATTGCTTCATCTGATGTTCCCTCAGAATCGTTTTCATTGTCGCTCTGGTCATGTTCATCTGAAGGCAAATTCCCCGCTGAGCTCGTGCTGCCCTCTTCAACACACAGTAGTGCAGACTTTAGAAACCCGTTGATTATAGTGGATTTTTGACCGTGCTCCACGCTGTCAGGATCCACTTGCAGACTCGTCCATAAGTTGCTCTTCTCATTCGGCCCGTTTTAGTGAAGGATTTCTCCCCCCTCGTCATCCAAACCTCCCACTGAATACTTTGTTATGCCCCCGGGAATCACAGCTGGAATGGAGTTTGTCCTCTTGATGGCTTCTTTCACAGAATCTGTTACGTGAGCCCTCATGCTGTCCAGAACGAGCGATGCCTTGTTCGTGTGAAAAAATCCTCCTCTTGCCGTATCACTGCGTCAGCCGTTCTTTCATTAGTCTTTCCGTTATCCATCCTTTCTTGTTTACTTTGACAGCAATTTCTTCCAGGAGTTTTTCTTTTAGCATCGTAATCCATTTAAAGAGGACCATCGGTGAAAGTTTTTCTCCCGACGCCGTACAGCTCAGTACGCAGGTAAAGTGTGTTTTTTCGTGGCCAGTTGATTTTAGCACGATGAATGATTCACCTTTTCTGTTCACAGTCTGAGTTAAGCGGCAGATCAAATGTCAGCGGAACCTCATCCATATGAATGATGCCGTGCGGGACGATGGAACGCTCCGCTATCTTTGCACGAGTGAATTTGCGGAAGTTTGAAACTTTTTCCTCGTAGTCGGGAGGGAGCTGCTGACACAGAGTCGTCCGTGACCTTATGGACAGGTCTTTACGTCTCATTAATAAACTCCACGATGGTCCACCTCCAAAATCCTCAAGCTTCATTGCGGTGGCGATAATTTTCACTTTCAGTCGGATCTGCACAGTTAAAACACCTCGGCCGTCCGCTCTCTGTGCGTCCGAAAAATACAGTACTAAATATAGGTATTGTTGTGTGTGTGTGTGTGTGTGTGTGTGTGTGTGTGTGTGTGTGTGTGTGTGTGTGTGTGTAGATCTGGACGTCACTCACAGATGCTGAAGAAGCTTTGACTGAATATTAAACTTGTGCTGGTTTCTCCTCCACAGCTGGAACTTGAGCTGCAGCTGGTTTCTCCTCCACAGCTGGAACTTGAGCTGGATGTGGGTGGACTCTGGATGTGGTGGTTCCTCTCAGTCTCGCAGTTCTTACGAGATTAAAGTGTTGATGGAGCTGTAACACAACAGAGACACTGCTCTTACACACTGCTGTTAGTCTTTATGCCGACACCAGCAAAATTACCCCCTGATGCTGACTGAAATCCCCTCATATGACCAAACCCACACTTTATATTAATAGATTACACTTTATGGTCATTAAAAAAAGTTTGCCGTCCATAACTTTTTGTCTCCGTCTTGTAACCGACAACCTTCAGGAGAGACGTCGTGTCCACACACAATTCATATGTAACAGATCTAATACAGGACTTTAGTAAATAAACGTTTGGACCCCCCTGGTCTAAAGGGTCTACTATATTCTACTACTACTTACACACTCAGCAGCTACCTGATGTTCAATAGTAGAAAAATGTTTAATAGAGCGACTGTACGACTGCTGGAACAGTGAGTTTCCAAACTTTATGGGTTTTTATTCTGCAATAACTAATGGAATGGATAATAATGGATAATGAAATTGGTTGTTAGTGAATGCTGTTATTCATCATGTGAAAATGGTGCAGTTTAATGAAGTGTTATTGTGTAAACTGTTTGTTTGTAACTTCGGGAGTCGCACTGGACATCGTGATGATTTAATTAAAACGCTGAGAACAAACACTAAATCTAAAAGCAGCAAATAACAGCATTTATACACCAACGCATATGTTTCCTTTCTTTTTCATTAAGTCTGTTATTTTGCTGTGTTTCTCTATTTCATTCTCTCATCTGTTTTCAAACGTGATTTACTGCCACTTTACTACCTTCAAATGCTTGTTTTCAATGTTTGTATTTTTAATTTATGCAAAGATAATTTCATTACTCTACAGAATATATTTATATTTATTTATAACTCACTAAATGTAGAATATTTAACCTGCGGATGAAACCTATTGAAGCTAAGATTAGTTAGCCGGCTAGTTAGCCTAGCTCATGGATCTCAAAGTGTGGGACTCGGTGTTGCAAAGAGAATAAACCCCATAAAGACTAGAAAGTCACCGTTACAGGGGTCTTACAGTCGCTCCATCCCGGCAGAGGGTCTTCATCCTCCACCTGGAACGCGGAGTTTCTCCCGGAGCTCATTACTGATGATTCAGAGTAGTGATGAGTCGGTTATGAACGATTCCTTGATTCTGAACGAGTCTTTAATGTGACTCAGAAGAACGATTCGTCTCTAAGAGTGATTCTTTATTTTCTAATTTCATTTTCATTAATGAGATTCAAAGAACCGAGTCACTAAAATGATCCGATCTTCCCATCACTTTTACAGCAAAGGCGTGTTGATACTAGAAGCTCCGCCTCTCTGGTTGCGTCCGCATCCCTGATTGGTGCAGCAAAATCTCTTTTTCTGGTGACCGACATCAAGACTGCTTGTGGATCTTTTTCGAAATATTTAATAAAAACACACTTTATATACAAAAAAACAAGTAAGTTTCTATTTCTGTTTTTACTTCATTTATGCTGATTATTTCCCTGTAATATAACATTCCCAATGTATTATCTATACTGTAGAATTGTCTGTCATGTGATTTGATCACATTTGATCCATGTAAATCTCTGAAAACAAAATCAACATGTGATAAACTGCACAGGAAAATCTAGTGTTCTATCTCAATCTTTTCCTTTCTTTTCCACAGAAATGCTTTAAATGCTTTATGTATTAAAAACCAGCTTCTGCCTTCAGTGTGTAAGAGAGTAAAAGCACATTATTACTGCATGATACAATTCTGTCAAATCAATTTGATCTCAGCATAAATCACCAATGTAAACATTCTAATCAACCTACATGTGTCAGGTAGGTACATGTGTGATAACAGTCAGGAGTTTGAGTCTGGAAAAACTGTGTGCTTGTGTGTCAGTTGTCAAATCTCCTCTCCCAGGAAATCAAACCCAGACCATCCTGAGAGCAAAGAGATCTGCATCAGAACATGCCCCCACCCAGTGCTGCTAAAAAGCCTCGACTTGATGCTGCAGCTCACAAACACACAAAACAATCCCTCATCACTAGTGCATTAAAAACACTGCAGCATTCCTGTGATGATGTTTTATCTCCAAACTGGATTGATGCACTACTTAAAGGGAAATGTGAACTTCCTTCTCTGACAGATCAAGAAAAATCTCTCATTTCCAAGTTTAGTGTAAACGAGGTCAGTGATTATCTTCTGTTTTATTTAGTGTGCATTCAATTCACACGCATGCATTTTATTTAGTGTACATGCAATTCTTTATCTGTGGATTTGAGTTTTCTCTTTTTCAATAGTCAATCCATAATTCACTGTTCCTGATGTTCTGAAATTGAACAGTAGATTTGATTTGTCATGTAAAAACTTTACTCCAGGTTTTGGTTTATGCAAATTCTAGTAGTTTTTCTAAACCTAATCTACAGTCAAGTCTTAACTCCCTAATATTTATTTTTCATGCATGACTTGAATACATGTTTGATTTAGTTGGATGTTGGTTGATCTTTTTCTTCCGTCTCCTTTAGTCGTTAGCAGAGACGTTTCTGAAAGTGGTTTTGGAGAAGATCAAGGTGGAGAAAGAGTCTATGGGACATGAACTCCTGCAGTCTCTCTGTAGGGTTTATGTGGGATTGTGTTAAAAAAGAGGAGACTCTCATAAAGCACATGCCCTCGCCTACAGATTTCTTAAAGAAGGTGAGATTATATTGACATGTCATTATATATTTACTAAAAATGATCCGGACAGTGATATAAAGAAGGCAATTGTGTTCTGTTTTTGGTTTTGTATTTCTTCCTATACAGTGTATTTTAAATCTGTGGTATCGTTTTGTTTCCTTTGCAGACTCTTCTGAAGCCCCAAAACTGATAATGGTCATGGTGACAGCATGGCCAAGTGTTTTTTCCCATAACAGCCCTTTATGCAGAGCCGTTCACATCGTGTGCAAAATGAAGGCATACGGAAAGATTTATTACTTGCTCAGCAAATATCTGCACTGGGATACGGTAAGTAGCTGATTCTCATCACAACAGTCATCAGAACAGTCATTAAACATCATTTTTCAACTGGACTTTTCATGTGTTTTACTGCAATCTTAATCTACTTTTCATTTCCAATGTCCATGTGATCTATGGAGCAAATTCATTATAAATTCATGTTGAATTAAATTAATAAGTATTTAATTTCTTACTTCAAAATTCAAGCTAAAAGTGTTACAGGACACTTTCTTTTTTTATTAATAAAATCTTATCTTTATAAATAAGAATGCCTTAAACTGCACTTAACTCCAGCGTTAATGATGCTGTTTATGACAAAAATGATCAGATCAGTGCAATAAACATGCAAGCAAATAAATCTGTTTCATAATATACTAATAAAGGAAGTGATATAGAACCATGTGACACTGTGCTCACTACTGAATAAACAAACTAACGTTGTGCCTCAAATGACACACTCATGTAGTATTCTAGATCATTATTTACCCCTGCTACTGTCTGATACATAAACCCTTCAGTAACGCTGTGTGCTATTTTGCATGTGTATTTAAAATCTTGGGGTCATTTGGAGGTCATTTTCTAGGACTCCTCCTTACATAAGAGTAATAAATGGAGGTTATAAAAAGAGCAGAATGCACAGTTAGAGCTCTACCTCAGTATTTCAATCATCTGCACTTGTGATTGCTTGTGACCTTTCAGTTATGATCATATTATTGTAAACATTGTTTCATTGATCTGGGTTTTAAATAAATGATGTATTTTTTGCTAGGAGCCTCCTGGAGACCCCTACAGAGCCATCACCAGCACACTGAAGGCTCTTCTGAAAGACAAAAGTCTGACATTCCAGAAGAGCAGTTGGTATGGTGATGATCTCCGTCCTGCTGCCTGGGACTACGTCTTCAGCCTGGACCTTCTCTGTGCACAACTGGGCTGGATTTGGAGGGTCTCCCATGTTATACGGTACTGAATGTGAAACTGCTTCAACATGTTTAATTCTCATCTTTCTAGATTTTTACACATTAGATAAATTGCAAACCGGCAAATGTGAGACTCATATGAGACAGTGTGTGTGTGTGTCCCAGTGTGTGTCCCAAATACTGCAAATTTTCTATTCTTGTTGCATAAACTTACAATTGATGGTATTCTATTACTGCCACAAAAACACTTAATATGTCTAATTTTTTATTCATCAGAAAAAGTGTGTGGCTCATCTTGAATACTTTGCTGAAACAAACACAAACAGAGGAAACAAAGTTCAGAAACGTCTCTGTAGCAGCAATTTTCAGGCTACTTGGTAAGTTTCCTGTGAATCCTGTTTTAAAGCATTATCTCACATTATTTCTGGATTCTTCTGTTTTTCACTCATGTTCTTATCTCAATCAGGGCGACTTGGCCAAAATGGTCTTAAGGAGAACGTGGCAGCATCAGTGGAGGATCTGGTGAAAAGCATCACTGAGTTCAGGGGACAAAAAGGTATGACTAAAGGATCAATTAAACAAGTCCTTAATCAACCTTTATCTTTATTCTCTGATTTTTAGTTCTCTAGCAACAGGAAAGTGCTTCAGCAAGTCCTAATTTTATGATGGATTTTGTGTGCAGATTTGCCGTGGGAGGTGCAGCTCGCAGTGGTTTATGCCACTCATGATCTGGCACCCAGCAGCCCCAAAGTCCCTCTGAACGCTTTAGAATCGTGGAAGAAAGACCTCACAAAGCCGTTCCTCCAGCCGTCCCCAAGTGCCTGAAGCAGATCAGCTTCCTCTGTTCTCACCTAAAGTCAAGAAAAATTATTACATTAAATAATGTTTAATAGATTTTATTTTTTTTGTACATAAATAAATAAAATACATAATAGATCTGCACAGTGTTATTGATTGTCTCTTTACAGTTTCGGGTCGTGCGTTTCACACCCAATCATCTGCCTTCAGTCCCAATCATCCTCTTAAGAACATCAATATGATGCCACAGCTGTAGACACCATCATTATTATACAGCATATAATACATGCAGTATAACAGAGCACATACAGATTCTTGTGCATTTTCCCTGCATTACAGTTTTCCTGCTGTTTTGAAATGAAGTCAAATTGTGTGTTTTTGTACAGATTCTACAAAGAAAATGCAAAAGTATAAATGGCTCAAGAAAAAACGTAACTGTTGTGATCTGCTTGGGTTGACCTTTATATAATGTCCTTTATACTGAAAAAACCTTCAAAATGAGCGTGTTAATAAACACGTTAACCCAAATTCATTTTAACAGCACTAATATTATTAATGCACAATTAATGCAGCACACATTTCTTCATTTTTATTAAAAATTAAAAACCTTTAACGCAACACATTTATTCACAACGTCCTTTCCTTTACTCAGATAGTTATATTTTTATCATGCCCCAACAAACACTTAAATCTTGGAGAGGTTTTCCATACGAACTACGATTCCCATGGGGTCTTTTCTGATCAGGGAAGAATCACACAGCACACAGAATGATGCATATGTTCTTATTCAGTTTAATGCAGATAACAGACAAGTATATCTACACACACTGGAAAAAACCTGACCTAAAACTGTTCCTGATTGGGTAAGAAGACATAGTAACCAGAGATATGTGAACCCACACAAAGACATTCCATGTGCCTTACATACTCACATCGTAAACATCCTATAGACACTGAACAGACAACATAAGAATGTGTTTAGAGAACCAGTGTGAGGCTCATCTTAATACTAACAGATATGAAAAAATGTAAAAAAAAAAATATTTCAGCACTAAACATTTGTTTAATTGATGCGTTAAGTCTCAAATCAAGGACCAGAATCCGCCAATTAAAACCATCCGTGAGGAAACAGCAAAAGTTCTGATTGGTGTCATGATACTTTACGTACAGGGGAAGCTTGTATTGTGAGTAACATGATTTATAAATACTTTACAGGAGGAGCAAAAACTTTTTTTTATTTAACGCATTACGAGCAATAACTTGCATTGTGAACATCGAGCATCGCGCTAACAACATGCAAACGGCTCGCGCTCAACTACTCAGCTTTCCTTTTCCCAAAAGTCTTGGGGATCATCAAGATGTTTTCTGGCAAAAAGTGAGACGAGCCTTTACGGTCATTTTGCTTAGCAGTTTTCGTCTTGGAAATTTTTTTTTTGCCAGGTCTCTTTCTCATGGTGGAGTCATGAACACTGATCTTAACGGAGGCATGTAAGGCCTGCAGTTCTTTGGATGTTGTTGTGGGGTCTTTTGTGACCTCTTGGATGAGTGGTCTCTGTGCTCTTGGGGTAATTTTGGTCAGCTGGCCACTCTTGGGAAGGTTCTCCACTGTTCCATAAGCTTTAGAAATGACTTTATAACCTTTTCCAGACTGATAAATCTCAATTACTTTCTCATTTGTTTCTGAATTTATTTGGATCTCAGCATGATGTCTCGCTTTTGAGGAGCTTTTGGTCGACTTCACTTTGTCAGGCAGGTCCTATTTAAGAGATTTCTTGATTGCTAACAGGTGTGGCAGTAATCAGGCCTGGGTGTGGTGAGAGAAATTAAAGTATTTCACACAGGGCCATGTTGTTTTGGGTTTTGTTTTCCCTCAATAATAAAAAAAATAAAAAGTAAAAATATTTAAAAACTGCATGTTGTGTTTATTTGTGTATCTTTACTAATATTTAAATTAGTTTGATGATAAATAAGAAATTATGAAGGGGCAAACACTTTTTCACACCATTAATATATATATATATATATATATATATATATATATATATATATATATATATATATATATATATATATATATATATATGATAAGAGGATGAGGAGAAACTAATTATGAAGCTACCAACAGGCCAACAGCAACACTGACGGAACTACAGGAATTTCTGGCAGGTGCTGCTCACACCTTACATGTGACTACTGTATACTGTATTCTGTACAAGTCTGGGCTGTGGGGTAGGGGGCAAGAAGGAAGCCATTCTTTAACAAAGAACAATATACAAGCCTGTCTGTCTTCTTCTTCCTCTTCTTCTTCTTTCAGCTGCTTCTATTAGTGGTCACCACAGTGGATCATCTTTCAAACCAACCACCTGCATGTCTTCTCTCACCACATCCATTAACCTTCTCCTTAGCCTTTCTTTTTTCCTCCTTAGCCTTCTCCAATATACCCCCCCCCCCCCCCCACACACACACACACACCATATCTCAAAAACCCAAAGGTGATTGAGAGAGATCTCAAAGTGACCTACCTAGTAGCTCAACTCGTAGCCTAATCAAAAAAAGCCCCACACTGTGGCAGAGACATTAATGCCCCCTGCCTGCAAAGCCGCTATCAACAAGATGCTCGACCCTGACGCAGTTAAAGAAATAGCTAAAGTTCCTCTCAGATTACACAATTACCAGACATATTGATGACACTGAAAACAGAGAGACACTGAGAGCTGCTGAGCGAAAGCTTTGTGTTGAGTACATGTGTATTATCTAGCAAATCTAAGTTCCTTACCATCTCTCTCTCTCTCTCTCTCTCTCTCTCTCTCTCTCTCTCTCTCTCTCTCTCTCTCTCAGGATACCCAGAAGGACAAATGAAATAGGAGATGCTCCCAGAATAAACAGAATTGATGTTGATGCCATCAGGCACAATAATATTATTGGACGTTTGATTCTTTCGTGTGAAATGCTGCTTTTGTCTAAGTTACAGATGTTACATGTTTGTTTCACATGAAAATACAGTGAGCTGATATGTGAATAATGATGTGGCTGCATTCTGAACACTTGGTGCTTCTTGTTCCTGCTGTTAAAATGTGTGATGTATTTCTTGTTGTTTTTTAGAGTCTTTATATGAGGTGTATGGTTCAACCACCTCCAAACCTTCACCATCGCCTAAAGATGAAATGACACAAAATAATTTCTCACATTTTTTAATCAGATTTTAAAACAATAACAACAAAAATACAAAAATAAATAAATAAACCCTGTGTCTCTGTTTGTATTACTCCCCATTCTACTGGACCCACTGCATGGAGTTTACTGGGTGGCACCTGGAACTTCAGATCGCGGAAGATGCACAGGCTAAAACTCAGACACACAGACACGCACACACACACACACACACACACACACACACACACACATGCGCACGCACGCGCACACACACACACACACACACACACACACACACACACACACACACACACACACACACACACACAGAAACCCTCACCACCACCTATAGATCAAACCACATAAAGAAAATAATCTCCTTATGTTTAATCAGATTTAAAATTAATAACAAAAATACAAATAAACCCTGGGCCTCTTTCACTAATATATACATCATTTTAAAATATTATTTGTACCTTTTCTGTGTTTGCATCTATTATATTTTATTATTTGACATTTTTGTAGATTTTCCGGTAATTTAAATTAAATGTTTTATTGTTCATATAACAGTGACTTGTGAATTATTCTGTTAACCTGCATCATCTTCTGTGTTGCCTGTCCAGAGTAAAAACAACCCTATGTATTCACAATTCAAGTTTCAGTGACACGTCACATAACGTCACAGTTAAAGTATGTTTGAACCAATGATATTTGCATGGGAGGATCATGGGAATATCTTTTGGGTTATTGAAAACAAAGATGACTATTGTCAGAGCTATTGGTTGGTCAAAATTAACACCATAAAGCAGGGGTCACCAACATGGTGCTAATTATGTTTATAATTATTGTGAGAAATCATTAAGATGATCAGTGTCTTTACATAGATCAGGGGTGTTAAACTCAGGCCCGCGGGACAAATCCGGCCCGACGTACAATTATATCCGGCCCGTGAGATGATTTTATAAAGATCTATTATTATTGTTATTAATGACACGGTGATATGAAGCACTGATAAACACAAACTACAGATCCCATAATGCAGCGCTTCAGCTGCCTTACCGAACACTAGACCACCTGGGAACATTCCAGCGTCAATCAAGTCGAGCTTCTGTTGATGTATTTAACTCTACAGTTATTGTGAAACAGCGCCTCACAGTGGCGAAGAGAAAAGTTAACTCTGAAAACAGAGCCTTTCAAAACCGATGGGATTCTGAGTAGATGTTTACTGACACTGGCGGTAAACACGTGTGTCTTATATGTGGAGCGAATGTGGCTGTAATTGAAGAATTGAATCTAAGACGCACTACGAGACAAAACATCAGGAGAAGCTGAAAAACCTGAATGCAGAGCAGAAGATACAGAAAGTAGAAGAGTTAAAGAAGAATCTGACATTTCAGCAGATGTTTTTCACCAGAGCAAATCACAAAGTGAAGCTGGTGTGAAAACAGAGGAGAAATCAGAGTCATATCAGCCAGTTATTTACTGAGGGAGAGTTTCTGAAGAGCTGCATGATGAAGCTGTGAGACGTCTGGTGTTTGACTGGAGATATTTTTATGGAGAGCAAAATATTTGATGTTATTTAAAGTTTAAGATTATTTTTTTATAAAATGGCATAAGAGCAAAGAAATCTGATTGTTTTGATTTGTTGTGATTTTAACGTTTACCTAAAAGCACAATTTTTATTGATTTGTTCAGGGTTTTTTTGCAGCATGTTCATATTTCTAACTTGTATAATTTTGACAGGAGATATTTTTATGGAGAGCTATTTATTTAACGTTTAAGTTTATTTACTCTGGAATAATATTCCTGTCTGTTTTTATTCATATTTATGTAAAAAACAACAACATTGTTTTAGTGTGTTCAATAAATGTTTCTCCTGATCGGCCCACCACCTAAAGTGTGCTTTGAGTTTTGGCTCCATGTGCAATTGAGTTTGACCCTGACATAGATCATTATCATTAATTAATAATAATAACATATAATTAAAGGTAAATTAAGCAAATTTGTTATTTCATAATTGTGTATCAAACTGCCAGCCATTTACATTAGTCGGTGTCAAAAAGGTTGGTGACCCCTGTTCTAGTTGATTGCAAAAATGTAAAGAGACATCCACTAGATTTAGTGCTTAAGAATGTGTTTTTGTTGCCTGAGGGCAACGCTGTGCAGTAGAGGGTTAAAATAAACCATCCAGAAATCATTCAGTACCAGATTCATCTTATTTATTGTGGTGACTCTTTGACTCAGTTTCATTCATTCTCCATCACACAGAACTGTGTCTTTCAGCTCACACTTACACAACAGAGATCCCCAAACTCCCACCCACACTGCTCTTATAATATTCTTTCATTTCTCCTCAGGATACTCCACAGCATCCTGTTCTTAGGTCACATCCATCCAGAATTGTACGAACCAGAGAAAATCTTTGAAGATAGCGAGATTTTAAGGCGTGCTATGGAAGCTTTCCCAGGGCCATTCAAATGTTCCTCTCAAAACACCTTTCTCCTACTTTCTGGAACTGGTCAGTGAAACAAAATCAGTTAGAATATTAAAATGACTTTTATTTCCCTCGATATTTCACTGATGTCTTTTCCCTCAGACCACAACATTGTACGGCTCAACCGATGCAGCTGCAGTGGTGCATAAGCAGATATTTCCTGAATTATTGGATAATTGTCACAAATCAGGTGGTCAATATCCTCTGATTCCCACCGTCATGTGCATCTGTGAGAGTGGCAGGTGTGGATACTACGGAGTGTCTCTGTCCTGTGGAAGTCACATCGCCAACAAAATCATGACTGCTGTTTCCTGTCTTCATGTCTGCCATCCCAAAGTGGCCTCTGTTGTGATGTCAGTGTTTCCAGATGACTGTAGAGATGCAGAACGTTTACAACTTCTGAGTGGTGTTAGCTGTAGAGCGTACGAATTGAAGAACCTGAGCGAGTTGAAACCACCACCATGTTTCACCTACAATCAGCTGTTTTGTTTACCCGAACACACACAAAAAAAATAAATACTCCTGGTAACTGTGCTGAGACTGAAGCCAGAAGTAAACAATTCATTGCTACAAATAATATGGCAACAATTTCCAACAGCCACCAGTTAAAACATTTAGTACAAATAATGACAGATTACTTTGATGGATTGATGACAGGATGAATGGAAAAAAGATCTAAGGAAAACAGAAGTCTCTACAGCATCAAACAAGTTTATGATGATGATACTATAAAAGTATTCAGTGTACATTCACAGTGATCAGTGTTCTAGTTTTTTGGTTATTTGTTTATTGTTAGTTGTTTGTTATTTATTTGGTTATTTGTAAATACTTTTCTCTTCGCTTTCTCTATAATATCAATATGGATAACAAGGATTTTTTGCTCAACAAGACATGCACAACATGAAATAAAAATTTGATCACAGTGTTCTAGTCTTGTACTTATTTGTTTGGTATTGTTATTTGTTATTTCTTCTTCTTCTTCCTTCGGCTGCTCCCATTAGGGGTCGCCACAGTGGATCATCTGTCTCCATACCCCCCTGTCCTCTACATCTGCCTCTTTCATACCAACTACCTGCATGTCTTCCTTCACCACATCCATAAACCAACTCCTTGATCTTCCTCTTTTCCTCCTTTCTGGTGGCTCCATCCTCAGCATTCTCCTACTGATATACCCCATGTCCCTCCTCTGAACATGTCCAAACCATCTCGATCTCACCTCCCTCCCCTTGTCTCCAAAACTTCCTACATGCGCTGTCCCTCTAATAAACTCATTTCTAATTCTGTCCATCGTCGTCACTCCCAACGAACATCCCAACATCTTTACCTGTGTGCACCTTCCTCCACTCTTATATATCACTCTATGATCCTCCTTCTTCTTAAAATACGTGTTCACCACTGAAATCCATCCTTTTAGCAAAATCCACCACCATCTGCCCTTCCACGTTCCTCTCCTTAAAGCCATGTTTTATTCTGGATGTCCTTCATAACACAATCCTCCACATTTATCCGGACTTGAGACCGACACTAAGAGTGACCTGACTTGTGCAGCGCTAATGACTGTGTTCTTCATTAAACACTGTAAACCCTTTATTTCAGCTGATTTCTAACAGTAACAGCTTTAAACAGCAGCACGTTCACACACACACACACACACACACACACACACACACACACACACACACACACACACACACACACACACTACACTTCCACTCTGTAAGTCTATAATGTATTTATATACTAAAGTTATAATATTTCTGTGTGATTTATCAGAAGTATTTAGTGTTTGATTTTTAGACATTTAGGAATCTGACTGACTCAAAATATCAAGAGAATAAAAAGATATTATTAATTATAAATAAGTGTTATTTATAATTTAATAATGCATAATTCTCCTTATTGTTCCTAATATTATGCTAAATGATGGTATTTACTAGATGATATTGTGTGTTTGTGAAGATCGATGATCTCCGATCATGTAAAGGTTTTATATAAGAGACTGAAAATCAGGAAACTCTTGAAGCTGGAATTAAACTTAGAAACACTGAAGTCCATCTCACCATGTCCTCAAAGCTTTGACCTCGATAGTGCTCTTTGCTTCCTGGAAACTGGAGGCCATGTTCAAACAGTTCCTTAAGGTTGTTATTGGTGAGATGGAGCCTGTTACCTTCATTAGCAAACACTTTTCCATCCTTACACACCATCAGCACCAGTTCATCATCGAGGGAGTCACAGGAGAACACCTTAAAAACACCAATCACCTGCACGTACATGTGATCTGGGAGGTAGAACTCCTGCCACTCCTCTAATATCTCAGGTTCATTTCTGTATGATGTTTCTGCCAAGGATCCGATGAGTGTGGGTGTGGATGAGTGTGATGGTCAGTGATGTGAGTGTGATGGTCAGTGATGTGAGTGTGATGGTCAGTTTGATGGTCAGTGATATGAGTGTGTAATGGTCAGTGATGAGTGTAATGGTCAGTGATGAGTGTGATGGTCAGTAATGTGAGTGTGATGGTCAATGGTGAGTGTGATGGTCAGGGATGTGAGCATGATGGTCAGTGATGTGAGTGTAATGGTCAGTGAAGTGAATGGTGAAGTTAGAGAAGAGAGTTAATAGGAAATGTAAACAGAAAGTGAAACGTAGTCAGCAGGATTCGAACCTGTGCAGGGAGACCCCAATGGATTTCAAGGCCATCGCCTTAACCACTCAGCCACGACCACAACACAATTAGCTGTCACCCCCTACTTTAACTGGAACCCCTATTAACACAATAGAACAATATCTGTATAATTAACACGAAATGTGAACAGAAAACTAATTGTAGTTGGCAGGATTCATACCAATTCACCTTAACCACTCGGCCATGACTATTACACAAGCTTCTATCATCCCCTACTTAAACTGGAAGCACTATTAACACAACAACCTGTAAACTTACTGGATCGGGGTAATTCATAGGAAAAGTAAACAGAAAGTGAATCTTGGTCGGCAGGATTGGAACCTACAGGGGGAAATCCCAATAGATTTATAGTCCATTGACTTAACCACTCGGTCACGACTACTGCACAGTTAGCTGTCACCCCTACTTCAACTGGAACCCCTATTAACACAAGAAAACACAAGAAAACCACATCTTTATAATTAACACGAAATATGAACAGAAAACAAATCGTAGTCGGCAGGATTCTAACCTGCGCGGGGAGACCCCAATGGATTTCTAGTCTATCGCCTTAACCGCTCGGCCACGACTACTACACAATACTTTATCATCCCCTACCTAAACTGGAAGCCCTATTAACACAAGAAAGACCCTCAATGGATTTCTAGTCTATCGCCTTAACCACTCGGCCACGACTACTACACAAGTCTCTATCATCCCTTACTTAAACTGGAAGCCCTATTAACACAACAACCTGTAAAGTTACTGGATCGGGGTAATTCATAGGAAATGTAAACAGAAAGTGAAACTTGGTCGGCAGGATTCAAACAAGCGCACGTGGACCCCAATGGATTTCTAGTCCATCGCCTTAACCACTCGGCCACGACTACTACACAATTCTCTATCATCCCATACTTAAACTGGAAGCCCTATTAACACAACAACCTGCAAAATAACTTTATCTGGGTAATTAATAGGAAATGTAAACAGGAAGTGAATCGTAGTCGGCAGGATTCGAACCTGTGCAGGGGGACCCCAATGGATTTCAAGGCTATCGCCTTAACCACTGGGCCACGACTACTGCACAGTTAGGTGTCAACCCTATTTAAACTTGAACCCCTATTAACACAAGAAATCGCAAATGAACCATATCTGTA
>NC_139588.1:473428-528428 GCF_946808225.1 Silurus aristotelis | reverse complement strand
TTGCATTCGGCTTACCTTTCAAAGAAGAGCAACAGAAGTCACACTCCCAGTATGTAAAGCACCTCAAATCCCACCTCGAGGAGAGCTACAGAATAGCTACAAGGAGTGCTGCCAAGGTGGCTGAAAAGAACAAAACAAGGTTTGATAAGCGTGTGACTCCTTCTGCTCTGGACATTGGAGACAGAGTACTTGTCAGGAACGTACGCATTCGTGGAAAGCACAAGCTTGCTGATAACTGCTGAGTAGCTGAGTCCACCGTCCATGTGGTAGTGAGGAAAGCTGGAGACCTCCTCGTTTATACAGTAAAATCAGAGACCGGAGAAGGCCCCTGGCGCACCTTGCATCGAGACCTCTTGCTCCCATGTGGGTTCCTCCATGTAACACCAGAAGAACAACCAAAACCACTCGAGCGCCGCAAGACACACCAGAACAATCGCAGTGACCCAAGAGAAGTTGATCAGTCCTCTGATGAGGACGATATCATGCTTGTTACCTGGTCCCAAAAAGAAGCGGTTCCAGAAGTAACCAGATATATTGTCTCGCGAGATGTTCCAAGACACCATGGTCCAAGTCATTCTAAAGAGAGTCTGACGACAAACTTCAACAAAATGATTGATGATGTTCCAGCTAATGAGAGTAGCCTACCCGATGTTGCTCCAGTCAACAGAGTAACACAGAACCCGAACACACCTGGAAATGAACTTGTGGAAAAAAAAGACCTACCTGGAAGTGAATCTGTGGAACGAGAGACAAACTTATCTGACAATGGTAACCTTGTAAAAGGCTTGGATGAGGACTGCCCTGAACAACTTCCAGTCCCCTCTGACATGCCAGAATGTGATGAGACAAATGTTCTTGAAAATGAAGGAGAAGAGGAGATTAATGAGACAGAGGAACAGGCTGATACTGATGACCTAGTCAGGAGATCCATGAGGAATCATCAGCCACCTAGGCGGCTGAACTACACTGAACTGGGAACCCCCTTAGTCACAGTGGTGAAGTCATTCTTTCAAGGAGACTGACCACTGTGTGGAACAACCTCATAAGTGAGAATGATGCATCAGCTTGTCCCCCTGTTTTGTTTCCTCCGGTGATAACTGTTTGAACATTGACATGCACAGGGACGTGCATAAGTTAGGAGGGGAGAGTGTAACCCACCTAAGGATACTGAAGTGACACACTCTACTCTGCCTGCGGGTGGCCCATACACCCCAGGTAATTCACCTAAAAACAAGCTTCTCCGGTGAAGAAGTTGCTAGAAAGCAAACAATTCAAATTGATTCAAATTGTTTTATGTTGCTCATAAAAGATTGCTAATCGCGCTAGCTGCATGCTAATTGTTAACAATCTATAAGTCCTATTTGGTTTGTCATGCTGGCTTAGCTAAGCTAGACACCACTGTAGCAGATCTTTAATAGTGTTTACACCGCTAAAGGTGCCTTTATACTGTTTTTTTACTTGTTGACTTAAAAGTTAATATACATGTATTTAAAATAAGGGTGATTTAGTTCATTTAATTGTGAATATACATGTTTGTGTATGTATATGTATATGAGGAGGAGAAGTTTCTTAGCTGTTAAAAAGAATGAAAATGGTAAAATGTGATGGTTAAAATGTTAAGATGCAAAAACAGGTTCAAAAAGTTAAAAAGGTTAATATCTGGTTTCATAAATATGTTTCTGAAATCCTATGATTTATTTTGTACTGTAAGATATAAATACATGATTGTTGTTCATTGGAACTGACTTATGTTATGTGGTGTGATGTGTGCCTATTCATTTGCACAATGATCAGAGTATTTATAATCTTTACAATTGGTTATATTTGATTTGATATTTGAATGGAGAAAAGTTGATTAGATTTGAACAAAAATGAGGCAATTGTAATTAATGCATTCTGTACTGTATGTATAGATTGTTTTTTTAGAAAGGGATAGACCATCTGAATCTGACCCTAGCGGTCAGTGGCGAGCCAACCCGCAGAAGTGAACGGATCAAAAGCCCGGTGTGGCCAGCCGTGGCATCTTTGGACCAGCATCATCCTGTGCCTTCATTTGTGAACAGATAAGAACATAGGTAGACCTACCCGGGTAGTGAAAAGAACATACTCTACGAAACACACACACACACACACACATCAACAACTTCTATGGACTCTTTCTTTATTTGAGTTTTTTATTTTGAGTTTGTTGTGCGCTGTGCACTCACGAAGCCTTTTTAGGTAGGCAGGGATTGTAAATAACTGCCAATTTATTTTGTATAATACTTTTATTTTTTTTTTAATAAAAAAAATAGCACTTTATTAAATAGCACTATGGAGGAGCAGGTGGAGAAGATGAGCATTACAGAGGAGCAGGTGGAGCAGATCAGCACTATGGAGGAGCAGGTGGAGAAGATCAGCACTATGGAGGAGCAGGTGGAGAAGATCAGCACTATGGAGGGACAAGGTAATTAAGACATCTTTAAAGTTAGTTAATTTTGTAAAGGCTTAAATTGTTTAAACCATGTGGTACCTTAAAATTGCTCAATGTCTAAGGTTTTCCCCATTGAGCTTTATGCAGGTCCGGGCTGCATGATATCTTTTTAGCGTCGGTGCTGCAATGTAATAATGCAGTAAGATAATTACACTTGATAAGATTTCTTAAAATAAGAAAACATACCTAGCCTTTAGAAAATAGCAAAGTGTTTAAAACAAGGATTAAAATACTTATTTGAAGCAGTATATTTAGTGTCATTTACTTAAAACTAGGTTGTTAATTTTTTTAATTTTTAAGAGTTTGCTTTTCTTAATTTGTGTGAAAAGATCTTAAGACCAGAGCTATTAAACAAGATGATTCTTCTTAATTTAGGATTTGTCATAAGGTAATCTGTCTTAAAATGAGTAAAGCATTTAAACTTAAAACACGGTTATATAAACTAAAATCAAGACCATGCATTCAGAGTCAAAAATGATTTATTCAAATGAAAACCTGCCTTCTTCCACAGAATAGTTACCATGCACAAAACAAAGCTTACTTTACTGCTTCTCAAAATACTGAACTTACTGTAACATAAAACAGTACATGTGTTGCCATTGCTGAACACGGAATCACAATCAACATGAGAATCTGACACTGTAATAAAACTACAAAACAACTTGTAACAGAGATGCCCAAGAAAAAAGAACAAAAAACATACAAGTCTTCTGTATAACCCCCCCCCCATAGATTTATGACATTACTTGTTGCTAGTGTAACGAAGGTCATAAGAACCGTATCAAAACCAAAAAAAGAAGAATTATACAAATGCACAATAATTTTAAATCATATTTTAAATATTTTATTTTAAGGTTTTGGGAATCAAATATTGCCAAAAGAAATTAGTAAATGTCACAAACCAGAAATATTTATGAGATTAAATAATTAAGAGTAGCTCCGCCCTTAATGATTGTTCTTCGTCATCATTGGTGTTGATCAGAGGGGGAGGAGCCTTGAACAGAAAAAAAGATGCATGCCATTAGCAGTACTAAAAAGGAAAAAAAAAACTAAATGAAAACCCAAGCTGATGACTTTGTGAAAGCGATTTCCCTTAGTTCATCTGGTATTATTTAATACCATTTCTCTTTCTTGGTGTTAGTTTTTTCCTTTTTTTTGTGCTAAGACAACCTTATTGAGTTATGGGTTGTGTATTGTTCAGTCTTTTGTGAAATCAGACATTTTAAAATCATACTGTGGATAATTCCTCTGAAATGTTTAAACATCTGAGTGAAGTGATAAATGAACAGTTGATTTGCTGCTTTAGTGTTCATGTAGATTGCCAATCGTATTAGTGTGGTGTGTGTAACATAGGTCATGTGGTGTTCTGCTAACCATGCAGTCTCATGCTCTGATATCAGCTATAGGCGGATTGAATGCTTACAGTTAAATTAAGCAATTATTCAGATAAAAGGAACAATTTAGTGTCAGTAAATGTGTTGATGCATTTTGAACATTATTACATTGAAAATTATAATTAGAAATATTAATGTGTGTAAATGGGAATTTACTGCAATAAATTATTTTCCTGCCTTGTCTTCGCATGGTTGTTTTTTGTTTTTTTTCCCTCCCTTTGTTTCCTCTTCCTAATTTGTTTGACATCTCTCTTTGATGCTGGATGAGGAGTTCTCGGAGCTCTGGAATTAGAATCGTTTCTACCATCAGCTAGGAGCTCAACATTGATGGAGACTGGTGAGCCCCTTGTTTCTTCTGAACCTGGATCATTTTCTGTTCTTCATCTGTGTGGTAGAACCATAAGTGCACCATTTTCCTTTCCTTTTATTCTCTCTTCCTGGATTTCCATGAACTTTTTTTGGAATGTGTTGCAGGTCTGAATGACAGGAAATGATGTATATTTACACATGACATGAAGTTGACCAAACAAAACATGAAATATTTTGTTTTCATATTGTCTGCAATGAAATACAAGTCAAAGTAAATTTAGAAATCACTACTTTCTTTTTTTATTTGCGTTTTCCATACTGTCCCAACTTTTTCTGATTTGGGGTTGTAGTTTTCAAGTTTTTCCATTGCGGGACGATTTTACAGTCTTTAAAACGATTTGCATGAAAACTGAATACATAGAATCTATCGAGTCTCGCCATAGATAAAACATTATCCCTGCTGTGGGCCATGTTTACTGCCTGGTCTTAGTATTCATGTTCCTCCAAATGTCACACAAATCAGAAGTTCTGATCAGCTGTACAGGTGTTTTTTGAGCGCTAATATGTGGTTTTATGTGATTCCTATCCAGTTTATCATCTTCAGTGCAATTAAAATCCCCACCTAGAAACAAAAAACCTTCTGAATTGATGTTTTTTAAAGTGGAGCTGATTTTGTTTAGAAAGAGGATTTTTTTCTGCCCCTTGGTAGGTGCATAAACATAACAAAAATTCATTTCTGTGTTTTCGAATTTTGCTTGTACTTTTAAAATGTGCCCTTTAACTATTTCTTCCATTTTGTAAGAGGTTGGTAGAAAGTGTTTTGAAAAGAGTATTGCTACTCCTCCACTAGTAGAGAACATCCAATCCACTTCAGTTTTATGATCCCTGTGTGATTCCTGAATAAACATGACATCAATCCGTTTCAGCTTTATAAACTCAAACAACACCATTCTTTTCTGACCAGCTCTAGCAGCATTTAGATTAAGAGTTCCTACTTTTACATACTGAGATCTCAAAACTCTGGGCTTCTAGTAGTTCCTAGAATAGCAAAGTCCACTAAAGGCGGTAGAGCATTTTCACATTTAGCTCCTAAACTCTGGAATAGTCTTCCTGACAGTGTTCGGGGTTCAGATACACTCTCCCAGTTTAAGTGCAGATTAAAAACATATCTTTTTAGCAAAGCCTACACATAACACACATCACACACATCACATCACAATCTTGTGCTCCAGAACATCTGATCACATGCACATTATCAACTTGTGCTGTTAATATCATGAACAGCAGCTACGCTAATTCCTCTCCACTGCTTCTCTTTCTCTCCCCATCCCGAGGCTTCCTGAGGTTTGGCCAGCTCCAGTCACGTCCCACCTCGTGAAGATTATGGACCTATGGATGATCATGGAGAAGTAGATGCCGAGTGTTTAAAGGCCCTGGCATGGAGAAGCTGATGCTGGATCTATGATGATCACAAATTGTTCTGTATTGTTGAAAGATTTATGACCAAACTTTTGATGTCACCCATATGAGGATGGGTTCCCCTTTGAGTCTGGTTCCTCTCAAGGTTTCTTCCTCATATCATCTAAGGGAGTTTTTCCTTGCCACTGTCGCCACGGCTGCTCATCAGGGACAAACGCACACCATTCACCTTCACTGTTGTTTTCTGTAAAGCTGCTTTGAGACAATGTCTGTTGTGAAAAGCGCTATACAAATAAACTTGACTTGACTTGACTTGACATACTTCATATTGGAAATAGAGAACAACATACCTATACAGTACAGTACAGTACAGTAGTGACACTGGGCGCCAGTTCTTCAGCTGCGTCAGGTCTCCCTTCTTTGGCAGCAGGCGCTTTTCTTTTAAACAGTTGTAGCTGCTAATTCCAGGTCTTTCTGAAGCTCTCCACAAGTGGTCCTTGTCTCTTGGACAACTCTTTTGATATTCTTTTTGCTCCTCTGTCTGAAATCTTGTGAGGAGCACCTGGTCATGGCTGCTTTATGGTGAGATGATGTTCTTTCTACTTCTGGATTATGATCCTAACAGTTCTCGCTGGAACATTCAGAAGTTTAGAAATCCTTCTGTAACCAATGCTAATAGTATGTTTTGCAACAATAAGGTTGTGAAGGTCTTGAGAGAGCTCTTCACTTTTACCCATCATGAGATGTTTCTTGTGTGACACCTTGGTAATGAGACATCTTTATACAGGCCATTAGTTGGGACTGAAGCAGCTGATATTGATTTTCACTGACACGGGGCAGGACTGCTTTCTAATTACTGATTGATTTCAGCTGGTGTCTCGGCTTCCATGCCTTTTTTCACCTGCCTTTCTTCATGTGTTCAACACTTTTCACCAGATGGAATAAAATTAAAGTAACGAGACTGTTTTTGAAAATGTAAGAAGTAGAAAGTACAGATATTTATGGGGGAAAAAAATAATGAGTAAAAGTCAAATGTTTTGTAAAAAATAAATAATGAAGTAAAAGACTGATTAAAATTACACTTAAATTGTACAAGAGTCTGTTATTATCAATATAATCATCTTTCTAATAATAATAATAATAATAATAATTATTATTATTATTATTATTATTATTATTATTATAATAATAATAATAATAATAATAATAATAATAATAATAATAATAATAAATCTAGTAATATATCTTGTAGGTTCCCTGGTGGTCTTTAGGCCATTAGGGTTGCACAAGCCTTAGTGCCGGTCCCAAGCCCGGATAAATGGGGAGGGTTGTGTTAGGAAGGACATCCAGTGTAAAAACATGTGCCAAATCAAACATGCGGATGATCCGCTGTGGCGCCCCCTAATGGGAGAAGCCGAAAGAAAGTTTTAGTAATGTATTTTGTATCTAACAATATTCTACATATATATAAAAAAAAAGGATAGCTATTATAAAATTTTAAATTATATAATAAAATAAAGAATATATAAAAGTAACAACAATTTTAATCATTTTATTATTTGCTTAATTAATCTTTATCATTACTGTACATTCTGCCCAACATTTAACATTCATTTGTGTATACAATGTATGTATATATATATATATATATATATATATATATATATATATATATATATATATATATATATAAATATATATATATATATATATGTGTATATGTATATATATATATATATATATATATATATATATATATATATATATATATATATATATATATATATATATATATATATTTTATATATAGTAGACTGTTTATTCAGCTTGCTACTCCTTAATGCCATAATCTTGTGATCTGTAACCTTTCATTTCTGCACATTTTCTTAATTACTGTACACCTCTATATTTATTCACTGTACTTCTGAATGTCCACACATCTCTGCACTCAAATAGCCTTTATATTTATTCACTGTATATACTTTCATATATACCACTTGCTGTAAATATGCTAGATAGTTATCTGCACTGTAAATATGCTAGATGTTTATCTGCACTTTTGCACGACTGCTAAGTTTTGCACTTCTGGTAGATGCCAAACTGCATTTCGTTGCTGTGTATCTATCTATCTATCATGCTACCTATGTTGTGCTACTATGGCTCTAATTCGAATCATGTTGTGCTGGTAGGTCCCTGATGTGAATCACAGTTAGCATTAGAGCTATAGTAGCAGTACAGTGTTTCATATTAGGGCCCTAGAGGCACAACATATATTAACTTAGAGCCATAGTTGGCCCACATGATTAGTATTGGAGTCATATCGGCGTTACATAATTAGCATTAGAGCTACAGTGGCACATCAGTGTTTTACATCAGGGCCAGGACAGCACAGCATGAATTGAATTTGAGCCACAGTAGCGGAACAGTGTTTCCCACTAGGGCCATGGCAGCACGCCATAATTTGAATTAGAGCCATAGTAGCACAACATAATTTGAATTAGAGTCATAGTTGGCTAACATCATTTTAATTAGAGTCACATCAGCACTACATAATTAGCATTAGAGCTACTGTAGCACAACAGTGTTTGACATCAAGGCCCTAGCAGCACAACATATTTTAAATTGGAACTACAGTAGCACGCCATCATTTGACCTAGAGCCATAGTTGGCCAAAATAATTTGAATTAGAATTATAGTAGCGCAACAGAATTTGCATTAGAGCTATAGTTGAAGAACATTGATCCACATCAGAGCCATAGCAGCACAACATACTTCCATTCAGAGGCATAGTAGCACAACAGAATCTGAATTAGGGCTATAGTAAAACAACCTAATTTGAATTTGGGCCATGGCCGCACGACATAATTTCTATTACTGCCATAGTGGCACAACATCTTTTGAATTAGAGTCATAGTAAGACTACATAGTTAGCTTTAGAGCTGTAGTAGTACAACAGTGTTTCACATTAAGGCCATAGCAGCACAACTTAATTTGAGTTTGGCTTAGTGCAGCACAAAGGTAGGGTTAGGATTACCACTTTTCAATTGAGGGTTAGAGCGGCCTGAATGGAACAGGGTTAGGGTTGGTACTGTTCGAATTAGGGGTAAAGCAGCCTGAGTGACATGGAATTAGGGTTAGGGTTGGCACTGTTCGAATTAGGGTTAGTGCAGCCTGAATGACATGGAGTTAGGGTTGGGGTTGCACTCTTCGAATTAGGGTTAGCGCCGCCTGAGTGACATGGAGTTAGGGTTATGGTTAGGGTTGGCACTATTCGAATTAGGGTTAGCGCAGCCTGAGTGACCTGGAGTTAGGGGTGGCACTGTTCAAATTAGGGTTAGCGCAGCCTGAGTGACATGGAGTTAGGGTTAGGGTTGGCACTGTTCGAATTAGGGTTAGCGCAGCCTGAGTGACATGGAGTTAGGGTTAGGGTTGGCACTGTTTGAATTAGGATTAGCGCAGCCTGAGTGACATGGAGTTAGGGTTAGGGTTGGCACTGTTCGAATTAGGGTTAGCGCAGCCTGAGTGACATGGAGTTAGGGTTAGGGTTGGCACTGTTCGAATTAGGGTTAGCGCAGCCTGAGTGACATGGAGTTAGGGTTAGGGTTGGCACTGTTCGAATTAGGGTTAGCGCAGCCTGAGTGACATGGAGTTAGGGTTAGGGTTGGCACTGTTCGAATTAGGGTTAGCGCAGCCTGAGTGACATGGAGTTAGGGTTAGGGTTGGCACTGTTCGAATTAGGGTTAGCGCAGCCTGAGTGACATGGAGTTAGAGTTAGGGTTGGCACTGTTCGAATTAGGGTTAGCGCAGCCTGAGTGACATGGAGTTAGGGTTAGGGTTGGCACTGTTCGAATTAGGGTTAGCGCAGCCTGAGTGACATGGAGTTAGGGTTAGGGTTGGCACTGTTCTAATTAGGGTTAGCGCAGCCTGAGTGACATGGAGTTAGGGTTAGGGTTGGCACTGTTCGAATTAGGGTTAGCGCAGCCTGAATGATCTGGAGTTAGGGTTAGGGTTGGCACTGTTCGAATTAGGGTTAGCACAGCCTGAGTGACATGGAGTTAGGGTTAGCACTGTTCGAATTAGGGTTGTTCTGCTACTATAGCTCTAATGCTAACTATGTTGTGCTACTATGGCTATAATACAAATTATGTTGTGCTGCTAGGGCCCTGATGTGAAACACAGTTAGCATTAGAGCTATATTTGCAGTACAGTGTTTCACATCAGGGCCCTAGTAGCACAACATAACTCGAGTTAGAGTCATAGTAGCACAACATTGTTCTGCTACTATAGCTCTAATGCTAACTATGACTCTAACTCAAGTTATGTTGTGCTGCTAGGTCCCTGATGTTTCACACCAGGGCCCTGTAGCCCTGTAGCCACATCAGGGCTAGGGTCCCTCGCAGCACACCATAATTTAAATGAGAGGCATAGTAGCACACTGTACTTTTAATTAGAGTCATATCAGCACTACATAATTAGCATTAGAGCTACAGTAGCACAACAGTGTTTTACATCAGGGCCAGGACAGCACAACATTATTTGAAATTGGGCCACAGTAGCGGAACAGTGTTTCCCACTAGGGCCATAGCAGCAAAACAAAATTGAAATTAGAGCCATAGTTGGCCAACATAATTTGACTCAGAGCCATAGTTGGCCCACATAAATTGACTTAGAGTCATAGCAGCACTACACAATTAGCATTAGAGCTATAGTAGCAGCACAGTGTTTCACATCAGGGCCCTAGAGGCACAACATATATTAACTTAGAGCCATAGTTGGCCCACATGATTTGTATTGGAGTCATATCGGCATTACATAATTAGCATTAGGGCTATAGTAGCAGCACAGTGTTTTACATCAGGGCCCTAGAGGCACAACATATTTCAAATTAGAGCCATGGTAGCACAACGTAATTTGAATTAGAGTCATAGTTGGCCAACATAAGTTGAATTATAGTTATAGCAGCACTACATAATTAGCATTAGAGCTATAGTAGCAGTACAGTGTTTAACATCAGGGCCCTAGCAGCACAACATAATTTGTATTAGACCCATATTAGCACAACATAGTTAGCATTAGAGCTATAGTAGTAGAACAATGTTCATAGAACATGCTACTATGACTCTAACTCAAGGTATGTTGTGCTGTTAGGGCCCTGATGTGAAACACAGTTAGCATTAGAGCTATAGTAGCAGTATAGTGTTTTACACCAGTGCCCTGTAGCCACATCAGGGCTGGGGTCCCTAGCAGCACACCATAATTTGAATGAGAGCCATTGTAGCACAACGTACTTTGAATTAGAGCCATATCAGTACTACATAATTCTCATTAGAGCTACATTGGCGGAACAGTGTTTCCCACTAGGGCCATAACAGCACAACATGATTTGAATTAGAGCCATGGTAGCAGAGCATAATTTGACTTAGAGCCATCGTTGGCCAAGATCATTTGGATTAGAGTCAGAGTAGCACATCATAGTTAGCACTAGAGCTGTAGTAGCAGCACAGTGTTCCACATCAGGGCCCTAGTAGCACAACACAATTTGAATTAAAGTCATAGTAGCACAACATTGTTCTGCTACTGTAGCTCTAATGCTACCTATGTTGTGCTGCTAGGGCCCTGACGAGAAACACAGTTAGCATTAGAGCTACAGTAGCAGCACAGTGTTTCACATCAGGGCCCTAGCAGCACAACATAATTTCAATTAGAGCAATAGTAGCACAACATAGTTAGCGTTAGAGCTATAGTAGCAAACCAATGTTGTGCTACTATGACTCTAACTCAAGTTATGTTGTGCTGCTAGGGCCCTGATGTGAAACACAGTTAGCATTAGAGCTATAGTAGCAGTATAGTGTTTCACACCAGGGCCCTGTAGCTACATCAGGGCTGGGGTCCCTAGCAGCACACCATAATTTGAATGAGAGCCATAGTAGCACAACGTACTTTGAATTAGAGCCATATCAGTACTACATATTTTTTATTAGAGCTACATTGGCGGAACAGTGTTTCCCACTAGGGCCATAACAGCACAACATAAATTGAATTTGGGCCACAGTAGCGGAACAGTGTTTCCCACTAGGGCCATAACAGCACAGTTGGCCAAGATCATTTGGATTAAAGTCATAGTAGCACGACATAATTAGCACTAGAGCTGTAGTAGCAGCTCAGTGTTCCACATCAGGGCCCTAGCAGCACAACACAATTTGAATTAAAGTCATAGTAGCACAACATTGTTCTGCTACTGTAGTTCTAATGCTACCTATGTTTTGCTACTATGGCTCTGATTCAAATTATGTTGTGCTGCTAGGGCTCTGATGTGAAACACAGTTAGCATTAGAGCTACAGTAGCAGCACAGTGTTTCACATCAGGGCCCTAGCAGCACAACATAATTTTAATTAGACCCATAGTTGGCCCACTTAAATTAACAGAGTCATAGCAGCACTACATAATTAGCTAAAGAGCTATAGTAGCAGCACAGTGTTTCACATCAGGGCCGTAGAGGCACAACATATATTAACTTAGAGCCATAGTTGGCCCACATGATTTGTATTGGAGTCATATCGGCGTTACATAATTAGCATCAGAGCTACAGTGGCACATCAGTGTTTAACATCAGGGCCAGGACAGCACAGCATAAATTGATTTTGGGCCACAGTAGCGGAACAGTGTTTCCCACTAGGGCCATAGCAGCCGCCATTATTTGAATTAGAGCCATAGTAGCACAACATAATTTGAATTAGAGTCATAGTTGGCTAACATAATTTTAATTAGAGTCACATCAGCACTACATAATTAGCATTAGAGCTACTGTAGCACAACAGTGTTTGACATCAAGGCCCTAGCAGCACAACATATTTTAAATTGGAACTACAGTAGCACACCATCATTTGACCTAGAGCCATAGTTGGCCAAAATAATCTGAATTAGAATCAAAGTAGCGCAACTGAATTAGCATTAGAGCTATAGTTGAAGAACATTGATCCACATCAGGGCCATAGCAGCACAACATACTTCCATTCAGAGGCATAGTAGCACAACAGAATCTAAATTAGGGCTATAGTAAAACAACATAATTTGAATTTGGGCCATGGCCGCACGACATAATTTCTATTACTGCCCTAGTGGCACAACATCTTTTGAATTGAAGTCATAGTAAGACTACATAGTTAGCTTTAGAGCTGTAGTAGTACAACAGTGTTTCACATTAAGGCCATAGCAGAACAACTTAATTTGAGTTTGGCTTAGTGCAGCACAAAGGTATTCAGCGTTAGGGTTACCACTTTTCAATTGAGGGTTAGAGCGGCCTGAATGGAACAGGGTAAGGGTTAGTGCTGTTCGAATTAGGGTTAAAGCAGCCTGAGTGACATGGTATTAGGGTTAGGGTTGGCACTGTTCGAATTACGGTTAGTGCAGCCTGACCTGATTGGAATTAGGGTTAGAGTTAGCACTGTTTGAATTAGGCTTAGGGCAGCCTGAGTGACATGGAATTAGGGTTAGGGTTGGCACTGTTCGAATTAGGGTTAGGGCAGCCTGAGTGACATGGAATTAGGGTTAGGGTTGGCACTGTTCGAATTAGGGTTGGCGCAGCCTGAGTGACATGGAGTTAGGGTTAGGGTTGGGACTGTTCGAATTAGGGTTAGCGCAGCCCGAGTGACATGGAGTTAGGGTTAGGGTTGGCATTGTCCGAATTACGGTTAGCGCAGCCTGAGTGACATGGAGTTGGGGTTAGGGTTAGGGTTGGCACTGTTCGAATTAGGGTTAGCGCAGCCTCAGTGACATGGAGTTAGGTTTAGGGTTAGGGTTGGCACTGTTCGAATTAGGGTTAGCGCAGCCTGAATGACATGGAGTTAGGGTTAGGGTTGGGGTTGGCACTGTTCGAATTAGGGTTAGCGCAGCCTGAGTGACATGGAGTTAGGGTTAGCACTGTTCGAATTAGGGTTGTTCTGCTACTATAGCTCTAATGCTAACTATGTTGTGCTACTATGGCTATAATACAAATTATGTTGTGCTGCTAGGGCCCTGATGTGAAACACAGTTAGCATTAGCGCTATAGTAGCATTACAGTGTTTCACATCAGGGCCCTAGTAGCACAACATAACTCGAGTTAGAGTCATAGTAGCACAACATTGTTCTGCTACTATAGCTCTAATGCTAACTTTGACTCTAACTCAAGTTATGTTGTGCTGCTAGGTCCCTGATGTTTCACACCAGGGCCCTGTAGCCCCATAGCCACATCAGGGCTAGGGTCCCTCGCAGCACACCATAATTTGAAAGAGAGGCATAGTAGCACACTGTACATTGTATTAGAGTCATATCAGCACTACATATTTAGCATTAGAGCTACAGTAGCACAACAGTGTTTTACATCAGGGCCAGGACAGCACAACATTATTTGAAATTGGGCCACAGTAGCGGAACAGTGTTTCCCACTAGGGCCATAGCAGCAAAACAAAATTGAAATTAGAGCCATAGTTGGCCAACATAATTTGACTCAGAGCCATAGTTGGCACACATAAATTGACTTAGAGTCATAGCAGCACTACACAATTAGCATTAGGGCTATAGTAGCAGCACATTGTTTTACTTCGGGGTCCTAGAGGCACAACATATTTCAAATTAGAGCCATGGTAGCACAACGTAATTTGAATTAGAGTCATAGTTGGCCAACATAAGTTGAATTATAGTTATAGCAGCACTACATAATTAGCATTAGAGCTATAGTAGCAGTACAGTGTTTCACATCAGGGCCCTAGCAGCATAACATAATTTGTATTAGAGCCATAGTAGCACAACATAGTTAGCATTAGAGCTACAGTAGTAGAACAATGTTGTGCTACTATGACTTTAATTCAAATTGTGTTGTGCTACTAGGGCCAACCCATAGTTGGCCCACATGATTTGTATTGGAGTCATATCAGCATTACATAGTTAGCATTAGAGCTACAGTGGCACATCAGTGTTTAACATCAGGGCCAGGACAGCACAGCATGAATTGAATTTGGGCCAAAGTAGCGGAACAGTGTTTCCCACTAGGGCCATAACAGCACAACATGATTTGAATTAGAGCCATAGTAGCAGAGCATCATTTGACTTAGAGCCATATTTGGCCAAGATCATTTGGATTATAGTCATAGTAGCACAACATAATTAGCACTAGAGCTGTAGTGGCAGCACAGTGTTTCACATCAGGGCCCTATCAGCACAACCGAATTTGAATTAAAGTCATAGTAGCACAACATTGTTCTGCTACTATGGCTATAATGCTACCTATGTTGTGCTGGTAGGTCCGTGATGTGAATCACAGTTAGCATTAGAGCTATAGTAGCAGTACAGTGTTTCATATTAGGGCCCTAGAGGCACAACATATATTAACTTAGACCCATAGTTGGCCCACATGATTAGTATTGGAGTCATATCGGCGTTACATAATTAGCATTAGAGCTACAGTGGCACATCAGTGTTTTACATCAGGGCCAGGACAGCACAGCATGAATTGAATTTGAGCCACAGTAGCAGAACAGTGTTTCCCACTAGGGCCATAGCAGCACAACATTATTTGAATTAGAGCCATAGTAGCACAACATAATTCGAATTAGAGTCATAGTTGGCTAACATAATTTTAATTAGAGTCACATCAGCACTACATTATTAGCATTAGAGCTACTGTAGCACAAAAGTGTTTGACATCAAGGCCCTAGCAGCACAACATATTTTAAATTGGAACTACAGTAGCACGCCATCATTTGACTTAGAGCCATAGTTGGCCAAAAAAATTTGAATTAGAATCATAGTAGCGCAACTGAATTAGCATTAGAGCTATAGTTGAAGAACATTGATCCACATCAGGGCCAGCGCAGCACAACATACTTCTATTCAGAGGCATAGTAGCACAACAGAATCTGAATTAGGGCTATAGTAAAACAACATAATTTGAATTTGGGCCATGGCCGCACGACATAATTTATATTACTGCCATAGTGGCACAACATCTTTTGAATTGGAGTCATAGTAAGACTACATAGTTAGCTTTAGAGCTGTAGTAGTACAACAGTGTTTCACATTAAGGCCATAGCAGAACAACTTAATTTGAGTTTGGCTTAGTGCAGCACAAAGGTAGGGTTAGGATTACCACTTTTCAATTGAGGGTTAGAGCGGCCTGAATGGAACAGGGTAAGGGTTAGTGCTGTTCGAATTAGGGTTAGCGCAGCCTGAAAGACATGGAGTTAGGGTTAGGGTTGGCACTGCTCTAATTAGGGTTAGCGCAGCCTTGAGTGACATGGAGTTAGGGTTAGGGTTGCCACTGTTCGAATTAGGGTTAGCGCAGCCTGAATGACATAGAGTTAGGGTTGGCGCAGCCTGAATGACATGGAGTTAGTGTAAGGGTTGGCACTGTTCGAGTTAAGGTTAGCACAGCCTGACCTGATTGGAATTAGGGTTAAGCGGGCAACGAGGCACACCTGTCGGCCTGGGACTACTAGAGCACGGGGCCATGCACGAGGCGTGCCATGCCTAGTGGCGAAGACCAGACGATGACAAAGACATAGGGAGTCCGGCTGCGGGAGGCACACGGGGAGTTTGCACACCTGCTCCATACACTAACACGTGCTTCACACAGCCCACAAGAGCCAGCGTTCCCAATACTACGCACAGCATTCACACACTGCCAATGCGTCAGACACATTGACAAGGCTCGCCGTTCACGTGAAACACACGCTGTTCCGCCGACATGGATGTAACTCAACCCTTTTTACACTGCACTCTGCACAAAATGCGCCGAGCGCCGGCTCGAGCGCCAGGCGCGCGGTGCACTTCCGTGCAAAACGCGAGCGACCACTGCTCTCTATTCGGCCATGACGGGCCTCGCGGAACACTTGCAAGCCCGTACGCGCGAAATGTGTGCATAATAGCGCGGGATCTTGTCTTCGGCGTCTTATTTACGACGAGAAACGCTGCGAGAAAACACACTCGCGAGCGTGTCGCGGAAGCGGCGGCTGCCCGGTTGAGTCTACAACGTTCTCATGCTCGGTTTTAAGACCGGCCCACCAGCAGAGGGGCGGGAGGTTTCTGTGTGTTACACAGCGTATACAGAGTCTGACTCGCACTGAGATACTACAGATACTAGAGAGATGGCAGAAGTTGCTCCCGCGCCCGCCGCCGCGCCGGCTAAAGCGCCAAAAAAGAAAGCAGCGTCGAGGGCCAAGAAAGCCGGCCCCAGCGTCGGCGAGCTCATCGTCAAAGCGGTTTCCTCGTCCAAGGAGAGGAGCGGTGTGTCGCTCGCCGCCCTGAAGAAAGCCTTGGCCGCCGGCGGATACGACGTGGAGAAGAACAACTCCCGCGTCAAGCTCGCTGTCAAGGGTCTCGTGTTGAAGGGAACTCTTCTACAGACCAAAGGGACCGGCGCGTCTGGCTCTTTCAAGCTAAACAAGAAGCAGACCGAAGCCAAGAAGCCCGCAAAGAAGACCGCAACTAAGGCGAAGAAGCCCGTCGCTGTTAAGGCGAAGAAACCCGCCGCGGCGAAGAAGCCCAAGAAGGTGGCGGCCAAGAAACCTGTTGCCGCCGCCAAGAAGTCCCCGAAGAAGGCAAAGAAGCCCGCAGCGGCTGCTAAAAAAGCCACCAAGAGCCCGAAGAAAGCGAAAAAGCCGGCAACTCCTAAAAAAGCAGCCAAGAGCCCCAAGAAAGCAAAGACCGTGAAGCCCAAAGCGGCGAAGCCCAAGGCTGCAAAGGCGAAAAAGACAGCGCCCAAGAAGAAGTAAACATGTTTGTTTATTTCATGTCTACCTTAACTAAACGGCTCTTTTAAGAGCCACCTATATTTTCCCCCAAAGAGCAACATTTTGAATCCTCCCATGATGAAAGTGAAAGCGAATACAAGATAGGGATTTATGACATATGGATACGCAAACTATGTAGTAGTTATAGAGATGCTTATGATTATATGATATATGTGTCGTTGTACACATTTCACATGAATGTTGTTTCCTGATACCTGTGTCTCCCATGAGCGCGCGCTCAATCCTCAGTCACACACACACACACACACACACACACACACACACACAGAGACTATTAGGGAAGGGGAGGTGTGTGTGTGTGTGTGTGTGTGTGTGTGTGTGCGGGGGGGGGGGGGGGGGGGGTTGTTAGGCTAAAGCTGAATGAGTGTCACCATTTGTGCATTTGTGATTGGATGTTGATCACATGGTGTTCTAAGCCAATGAGAGAGTGGCTGTGTTGCCTATATCACTGAGTTTTCAGCGCGAAGCGTTCACTATTATCGACTTGTTCCTTGAACAAATCTGATCTACAGCAAAATGAGTGGAAGAGGCAAAACCGGTGGCAAAGCCAGGGCCAAGGCCAAGACTCGCTCATCCAGGGCAGGACTGCAGTTTCCTGTAGGCCGTGTGCACAGGCTTCTGCGTAAAGGCAACTACGCTGAGCGCGTCGGTGCCGGCGCTCCCGTTTACCTGGCGGCTGTGCTGGAGTATCTGACCGCTGAGATTCTGGAGTTGGCTGGTAACGCTGCCCGTGATAACAAGAAGACTCGTATCATTCCCCGACACTTGCAACTCGCCGTGCGTAACGATGAGGAGCTGAACAAACTGCTCGGCGGAGTGACCATCGCTCAGGGTGGTGTGCTGCCTAATATTCAGGCTGTACTTCTGCCTAAGAAGACTGAGAAGGCTGTCAAGACCAAGTAAAGACGTCCAATGCTGTGTTTGTCAGTACCCAAAGGCTCTTTTAAGAGCCACCCACTTTGACTCAAAAAGTGCAAGTTTGTTACTTTGTGTATATAATTGTATTCATTCTAGAAAGTTGCACCCAAGAGAATCACATTTAATAAAACCCATTGGAATAGTCTAATAATCATGCCATTCTCATTAGTGACTTAGAAGCATAAATATAACGAAGTATTTTTAATTTTTTTCCAAATTGCGACGGCCGTCTTTGTGTAACTATAGAACAGAGGAAAACAGTGCTGTGCAAGAGAGCCGAGGGAGGGAGGGAAGGAGGGTGGGGTGGGGTGTTCAAACTGTGGCGCTGACTAGGTCTAAGCCAATAATCGTCGAGTGACGTATAGCGATCGATCCAATGCAAGACGAGAGGTTTCGAGACGCCCAATGAACGCGAGGCGTCGTTCAGGCTTAAAAAGCCAGCGTTTGCTAGCGCTTTTCATTCTGTTTTTCTTCCGCGAAGTGCACAGCTCAACGCTATGGCAAGAACTAAGCAGACTGCCCGTAAATCCACTGGTGGCAAGGCGCCCAGGAAGCAGCTCGCCACCAAGGCTGCTCGCAAGAGCGCTCCGGCTACCGGCGGCGTGAAGAAGCCTCACCGTTACAGGCCCGGCACCGTGGCTTTGAGAGAGATCCGTCGCTATCAGAAGTCTACTGAGCTGCTCATCCGCAAGCTGCCCTTCCAGCGCCTGGTGAGAGAAATTGCTCAAGACTTCAAGACTGACTTGCGTTTCCAGAGCTCCGCTGTAATGGCTTTGCAGGAGGCGAGCGAGGCATACTTGGTCGGCCTGTTCGAGGACACCAACCTGTGCGCCATCCACGCCAAGAGAGTGACCATCATGCCCAAGGACATTCAGCTGGCCCGCCGTATTCGCGGAAAGCGCGCTTAAACAATAACTCTGTCCAGTATACACAAAGGCTCTTTTAAGAGCCACCTCATTGTCTCAGTAAAACGAGCAAGTTTATACCGTGGTTGTTTTAAACAAATGATTTTATATATATATATAACTAGTTCTTAGATTGGAGTGCTTCGGCAAACCTTTGATTTTGTGGCTCTGTCGCTGAGCATTTTGTGTATTTTATTATAGATTATTTTAATACTTGGCGACAGTAATAATATTAATAATAATAATAAATGCAAAAAGAAGGTCGCTTGCTGTTCTGCACGGAGCGTGACTGCCATCTTGTGGCCAAAGTGTCACCTCCCATTCTCGTGTTATCGTTTGTATTCTAAGGGAGACAAAAAAACAAACAAAACAATAAATTGCATTCATCATAGTATTAATTCTCTCACATATAACTTTAGTATGCTGACTACGATTCTGACCATTTAAACATGTTTTTATGCGTTAGGAACAATTTGACATAACATGAATCTAAAGCACTGTATGTATGTTCTCTTTCGTTGTCGTGCATATACGTCCAAACCTGACCACACACACACACACACACACATGTATATGTGTATATGTATTTGTGTGGGAAAATGTGCAATACCAAGAGCAACACAATGAAATGAATGAATAGTGGCCCTCTCCAAGTACTCATGGACACTAGTGTAATTTTATATTATATTTTAGATTAGATTTATTGTTGACTTTATTGTCATTGTGCAAGATACATGTACAGAGCTAAGAGAATGCATTTAGCATCTGCTCAGAGGTTCGTTAGATAGATAGAAATATATATCTGTATATACATGAATGTGGCAGGATGTACAGTAAGGTATATACAGATACACAAATATAATAGTAGTGCAGATGGAAGTGAGGCACAATATGTGTAGAGAATGCGGAGTATACAAAAAACAATATGTAACATTTACATATACAGTGCTTATACAGTGATCTAACGGTGTAGTGTAGAGTTCAGTGTGGTGATGGTGGATGGAAATAAAGCTGTCCCTGATCCTGCTGGTTCTGGTGCGTATGTTTCTGTATCTGGATCTTGATGGATGGAGGTTAAACAGTTTGTGACTGGGATGTGAAGGGTCCTTGATGATCTTGTGAGCTCTGCACAGACAACTGCTGCGCCCTTTGTTCTGTAACCACTAGTTCAACGGTAAAAGACCTGGGAGTTATTTTAGACAGCAACTTATCTTTTAAAAATCACATCAATCAAGTTACAAAAACAGCCTTCTTTCACCTTAGAAATATTTCTAAGTTAAGAAACATGTCTATATCCGATGCAGAGAAGCTCGTCCATGCGTTTATGACCTCCAGAATAGACTACTGTAATGCATTACTAGGTGGATGTCCTGCGTCATTAATAAACAAGCTTCAGTTAGTTCAGAATGCAGCAGCAAGAGTTTTTACTAGGTCAAGAAAATACGATCATATAACCCCAATCTTATCGTCCCTACATTGGCTTCCTGTTAAGTTTCGAATAGACTACAAACTACTGCTACTCACTTATAAAGCACTAAATGGTTTGGCTCCCATGTATCTATCCAGTCTCTTAACACGCTACAATCCGTCACGCTCCCTGAGATCTCAAAACTCTGGGCTTCTAGTAGTTCCTAGAATAGCAAAGTCCACTAAAGGCGGTAGAGCATTTTCACATTTAGCTCCTAAACTCTGGAATTAGTCTTCCTGACAGTGTTCGGGGTTCAGACACACTCTCCCAGTTTAAGTGTAGATTAAAAACATATCTTTTTAGCAAAGCCTACACATAACACACATCACATATCATAAGTTTGTGCTCCAGAATACATGAGCACATGCACATTATCAATTTGTGCTGTTAATATCATGAACAGCAGCTACGCTAATTCCTTTCCACTGCTTCTCTCTCTCTCCCCATCCCGAGGCATCCTGAGGTTTGGCCAGCTCCAGTCACGTCCCACCTCGTGAAGATTATGGACCTACGGATGACCATGGAGAAGTAGATGCCGAGTGTTTAAAGGCCCTGGCATGGAGAAGCTGATGCTGGATCTATGATGATCACAAATTGTTCTGTATTGTTGAAAGATTTATGACCAAACTCTTGATGTCACCCATATGAGGATGGGTTCCCCTTTGAGTCTGGTTCCTCTCAAGGTTTCTTCCTCATATCATCTAAGGGAGTTTTTCCTTGCCACTGTCGCCACGGCTTGCTCATCAGGGACAAACGCACACCATTCACCTTCACTGTTGTTTTCTGTAAAGCTGCTTTGATACAATGTCTGTTGTGAAAAGCGCTATACAAATAAACTAGACTTGACTAGACCTTTCCAGACAGTGTTTCTTGTGAATGTTCTCCAAGATGGGGAGCTGATTGCCAATGATTCATTGGGAGATTTTTATTTTCCATTTTATTTTATAGGGCCTGGAGCAGTGCAGTTGCTGTACCACACAGAAATGGTACAGCTGAAGAAGTTCTCCAGTATCCTGTAGCACAGACAGGACTTTTAAAGTGTCCTCAGCAATCACAGGCGTTGTTGAGACAAGTCAAGAGGTCAGGTCAAGAAGCTTTTATTGTCATTTCAACCATATATAGCTGACGCAGTACACAGTGAAATGAGACAACGGACCCTTTGCATCCCAGCCCTGATGCTACATTAAACAACAATTCCAGAAACAGAACACACAGGGCTGGTAAGTGTCCTTGCCACATAAAGTGCATGTGTGCAACCTGGTGCAAACAGTGCAAAGACAACACAAGACAGTGCAAGACAACACAAGTCAGTGCAGGACAATCCATAAAACACATAATAGCTCCGCCAGTGAACCTGTTGTGACAAGACAAATTGAACAAAATTGAAGAGTAGCAAAAATGTAAAGAAAAAGAAAAAGTGTTCTGCAAAGGAGCAATATAGCAGCAGTTCAGAAAGGATGTGCAAGAAACGCATTTAAAAAGGTTCTGGTATTGAAGTGATGTAATATGAGTGGTACTAAAGTCATGGGTGTGCGAAGTAGAGAGAAGAGTTCAGTGACCAGGTGAGATCCTCGAAGATAAGGCCTTAAAGTAACTTGAGGCTGAATTCACACTCCACATCATCTCTGTTGGTGTGAATTACTAGGCGCTGGATCTCCTCCCTGAAAGCCGTCTCATCTTTACCTCTGATCAGGCCTACCATTCGTGGTGTCATCAGCAAACTTGATGATGCTTTCTAAGGCTTAGGCAGGTAAGCACTCATTAGTGGAAAAGTGAATATAAGTAAGGGTACAATACGCATCCCTGAGTGTGGGACTGGAGGAGGTGAAGGTGTTCAAGCAAGTCCAGGGTCCAGTTACAGAGATGTGTGCTGATGCCAAGCTGTTGACAGGGCTAACTGTAGTATAAGCTGAGCTAAATTCAACAAACAACCTGCTGAAATGAGAGACACACACATGTTAATCTAATGTGACATTATTGACTCTCACTCTGTTTCTCTCTTCAAATTGTAACACAGTACAAATATACTGACACTTTCCAGGATATTGTGCAACATTGTTTGGTTTTATTTCTTGCTCTTCCCAAATCTCTTCTGTTGTCCAAACAAACACACGCACACACAAATATTCAAATGATCTAGGAACTTGTGACTATAGTTATGGGCACTAATGCAATTTGATATATATATGACGTGTTCTACTGGCCTATTAGATAAACACGAAGCGAGACAAAAAGGGACTCACAGTTCACTTTAGGAAGAAACCCTGTATACCCTTAAACACTAGTATGAAATGTTTTTGGACTAATTTTTTAAGGTTTAATTTGTGAATGTTGTTTGTTTTTTCTGATCTCATCTCAGACCCAGTTCTTCTACTACATTTACTACTACTACCACCACCACCAACCATGATCCTAATAATTATTCTTAGTAAGTTGAGGAATGAGTTAAGAATAGGGTTTGATGAATACCATAAATAATAATAATGATTGCTTAATGCAGCATGGTGTGTAGTTCTGCATCGGTCTTGACTGCTATTGTGGGACCAAATCTAGAAAGTGCACATTCCTCTCTACCTTTTGTTGATTACCGAAGTCAAGTCAAAGGAATTGTTCACTTCATCAAATGATTAGGAAATATAAACAGAGATATATAGCATACACTGCATTTCCTATTCAGGTGAGCACTCAGTGAGCATACACACTCTGTGACAGTGGAGCAGTTACCAAGAAAAATGTGTCGTGATGCGCCAAGTTCTAGAATAATAGTTTGATTGACAGTCTGTACAAGTCAGCGTGACACTGTCCAAATACAATTGTAACCTTTGGTTAAAGGTATTAGAAATAAAAAGGAACCGACTACGCCACCTGGGTTATTTATTCACCCAGGAAAATAAATTGAACGCAAAAGAAAAATTAAACCAAAAAGTTACAAAAATATGAAGGACCCTGCTGGTTCGGATGGGGTTAAAGACAGAGACGTGACTTTCCAAAAATAGTACAAGTTTATTTCACAGAAAATGCTTACAAATATTTTAAAATACCATTTACAGCTTACCAGTTATTTACCCACAATTGGAGAGACTAGATTAATTCCACTTTTTAAACAGAAGGGACAAAACACCCAGCAAATCAGTGCATAATTCTTAAACAGAAGGGGAGAGTATTTTTGTGTGTTGGCTTTGTTTTTGGTTTATTTTTTGGTTTCTTTGTTTAAGTCTCAAATCACGGCTCATCAGATAATTACATGTGGAAACAATTACATAAATGGCACAAACTTATATACCCACAAAGAAAAACACAGTACAGCAAAACTGGTAACTCCCGATTAATATTTAAAAAGTATACAAGTGGCTCACAGAGCAAAAATACAAAGCCTGTTATTTTAATACACTTGCACCAGAGATAAATATCCATGTCCTCACTCAAACATAGTACAAAGAACGGTGCGCAAAATAATCTGTTAAAAACACTCAGTAACATAGCGGTTTACTACCGCGACGTCCGCTTAGTCCCAACTGTACACCAAAAGTCTAAATAGGGTTTATAAACCAGCTTGTAGAAGTCTCTAGAAACCAGCTTGTAGAAGTCTCTAGAAACCAGCTTGTAGAAGTCTCTAGAAACCAGCTTGTAGAAGTCTCTAGAAACCAGCTTGTAGAAGTCTCTAGAAACCAGCTTGTAGAAGTCTCTAGAAACCAGCTTGTAGAAGTCTCTAGAAACCAGCTTGTAGAAGTCTCTAGAAACCAGCTTGTAGAAGTCTCTAGAAACCAGCTTGTAGAAGTCTCTAGAAACCAGCTTGTAGAAGTCTCTAGAAACCAGCTTGTAGAAGTCTCTAGAAACCAGCTTGTAGAAGTCTCTAGAAACCAGCTTGTAGAAGTCTCTAGAAACCAGCTTGTAGAAGTCTCTAGAAACCAGCTTGTAGAAGTCTCTAGAAACCAGCTTGTAGAAGTCTCTAGAAACCAGCTTGTAGAAGTCTCTAGAAACCAGCTTGTAGAAGTCTCTAGAAACCAGCAGCTAGCACTCTTTGCCGCACCTGAAAAACTAACAAATAAAACACTTCAAAAAGGTTTCCCTCTCTCATAAATAACCCACAATTAAGTTGCCTACCTCATAAACAGGGGTTAAACTATTGTCACTATATGCTACCTGCGTTCATGCACACATCCCTACAAACACACATTCAGACCATGATCAGCAACTAATAAAGTCAAATAAAACAACCATCTCACCAGGGGGCCGCAACAGGACAGTATACGCAAAAATACCTTCTCTAGCCACACAGCCTACAGATAGGAAAGGTATCAAAGAGCCAAACTCAACAGTGCTTTTTATAAAGCCAAGAGCACGCTGAACTAATTACGTGGCACAGGTGTGCTCAATGTCAAAGCGCAACTCTGCAGCAGTGGGCGTGTCTTCGGATTTAAAATTAACCCATTATGTATGCCTGTCTATTTGTCTTTATTTTAAAAGCCATTAAACCGGTCACACATAGAGACCTTACCGCATATTTTGCAGCATAGGTAAAAGATGCATACACTCCCAGACAAAGTGTGTGGCCCTGTCCATATACTTCTGGACACTAGTGCAGATTGAGCACTGGGTTTGCTCAGCTTGTCAGCTCCTGCTGTGGTGGAATGATGTTCACGAATGATTTGTGAGTTCCTGTTCCTGCACTCGTATTTGCATCTGCATATATGTTTTCTCAATAAAGGAACATTTCTCCCTTTTTTAAGGTGCCATCAAAATATTGGTGCTGTAGAAGTGACTGTGTATCTGAAGCATCATCTGTCTCTGAAACTTCGTCCTATTGAATTGGATAAATAATATACATATATTTACTCAATGTTCTACAGCCCATGTAGGTACACACAATGCTCACTCATTCTGATGCTTGATGCAAATATTACCATAATCTCCTGGTCTATGTGAGAGATGTATGGATAACTGACTACTACTACTACTACTACTACTACTTCTACTACTAATACGACTACTACTATTGCTACTACTGCTAATGCAAAAAGTACCACATTAATAGAAATGAGAATAATGCTTGTTAATATTAATAATAATCATGGGCCATTCCTACAATAGTCATGCTATATTTCTTGTGTGTTGAAAAGTATAGTACAAGATTAACGCTACTACTACTACTACTGGTAGTGGTGTAAGCAGGGCAGTGGTAGTCCAGTGGTTAAGGCTCTGGGTTACTGATCACAAGGTCAGCGGTTCAAGCCCCAGCACTGCCAAGCTACCACTGTTGAGCCCTTGAGCAAGGCACTTAGCCCTATCAGCTCCAGGGGCGCTGTACCATGGCTGACCCTGCGCTCTGACCCCAGCTTCCAGATGAGTTGGGATAAGCGAAAACCTTTTAATTGCATATGTACAGTAGCTCAATATTTTGTCCCCCATCAGGTTTACACCTTTCTGGTCAGTAGTGGCACAGTGTGTAAGTAACTGAAAGCATAGTGTGTGCAATAGTTTGCATTCCTCATGATGATAAAAGCCTACTTAATGCAACAAGAACTGCAATTTGATTTATACTTCTACTGAAATAAAAATTGCAACTGAGTCAAAACAGTTTTTCTAATTATAATTCTCAATTCAAATATTTGTGTGTTGAACTGCATTAAGTGTACCATGCTGTGAGCAAAAACCAAATTAAATCAATTCCACTACATGACTATTACTATTTCTATATCACTATGTTTGTGTGGACAAAAAGCCTGAGGAAGTACAAGACTCTAGCATGTTAACGGCTGTGGCGTTTCGCTTTGAAGACATTGTTTTGTGTGATCGTTGGTTTTAGGTCCGCCCCCTCGCCTGTTCTCAACTAGGTCCTGTGGAGAGAGAATAAATAGGCGGGCATTGCGCGGGGCTTCTTTATTGAGCAGCTTGACTTTGTGAGAGCGGGACCATGTCTGGAAGAGGAAAGGGTGGCAAGGGACTCGGTAAAGGAGGCGCTAAACGCCATCGTAAGGTTCTGCGCGATAATATCCAGGGTATCACTAAGCCGGCTATCCGCCGTCTGGCTCGCCGTGGTGGTGTTAAACGTATATCCGGTCTGATCTACGAGGAGACTCGTGGTGTACTGAAGGTGTTCTTGGAGAACGTCATCCGCGATGCAGTCACATACACCGAGCATGCGAAGAGAAAGACCGTCACCGCTATGGATGTGGTGTATGCCCTGAAACGCCAGGGACGCACTCTTTACGGCTTCGGCGGTTAAACGCTTATCTACCAAATAACGTGAACACACCGGCTCTTTTAAGAGCCACCCAAATATTACAAAATGAGCTATTGTTTCTTTTACTGTGTGTGTGTGTGTGTGTGTGTGTGTGGCGGAGAAGGGGAGGAAATAACTATTTTCTCAAGTGTATGTGACTAATGGAATTTGAAATAATTATAGATATATTCTAATAAGGTAAAATGTTGCACAAGCACTACAGTTTTGTCTCAAAGTCTCGCTCTTTATATATATATATATATATATATATATATATATACTTCATATTTGTCTGTGCGTGTGCGCGCACAAAACGGCGGGCAGGGAAACAAAGCGTAGCTCAGAGGCGGGGGAGAGGGAACGGGAGAGGATGGGACGAGGGCGGAGCCTTGTATGATGAGGTTTGGATTTGTGACCAATAATACGACTCCTTTCCCTTGTACGTAATTACAATGCAGGTCTGTAAATAGAGAGGCGGCGAGGCGGCCCTTTTTCATTCTCTCGCAGTTTCCTCGAGAAGCAGCATTATGCCTACTGATCCAGCAAAGACCGCACCCAAGAAGGGCTCCAAGAAGGCTGTCACGAAGACGGCCGGCAAAGGAGGCAAGAAGCGCAGAAAGTCAAGGAAGGAGAGCTACGCTATCTACGTGTACAAGGTTCTGAAGCAGGTGCACCCTGATACCGGCATCTCTTCTAAGGCTATGGGCATCATGAATTCCTTCGTAAACGACATTTTCGAGCGCATCGCCGGTGAGTCTTCTCGTCTCGCTCACTACAACAAGCGGTCCACCATCACTTCCAGGGAAATCCAGACCGCCGTGCGCCTGTTGCTTCCCGGTGAACTTGCAAAGCATGCCGTGTCCGAGGGCACAAAGGCCGTCACCAAGTACACCAGCTCAAAGTAAAGCGTGTTATCGCCGTCTTTAAGATAAAAACCAACGGCTCTTTTAAGAGCCACCCATTTTTTCATACAAAGAGCGGTCTTCTTTGCGGGGGCAGCAATTCTCCCCGCCCGCTGACTATGACCTTTTGTATAACGAGGTAAGTAAACAAACCTTAGCATTAGAGATACAGTAGTACAGCATCATTTGAATTATAGTCATGGCAGCATTGCATAATTAGCATTAGAGCTATATTTGCAGAACAGCACAACATAATTTAATTTTGAGCTATATTTGCACATCATCTTTTGAATTAGGGCCATAGTCACACAACCGTGTTTCCCATCAGGGCCCTAGCAGCACTACATAATTTGAATTAGAACCATAGCAGCACAGCATTATTTGAATTGGAGTCATAGTAGCACACCATTGTTCTGCTAACTGTTGTGCTACTATGACTCCAATTCAAATAATGTTGTGCTACTAGGGCCCTGGTGGGATACACTGTTCTGCTCCTATAGCTCTAATGCTAACAGTGTTTCACATCAGGGCTATATAGCAGTGCAACATAATCTGAATTATAGTCATAACAGCACTGTAATTAGCATTAGAGCTATAGTTGCAGTACAGTGTTTCACATCAGGGCCCTAGCAGCACAACGTAAATTGAATTCGAGTCATAGTTGGCCCACATGATTTGTATTGTCATAACGGCATTACATAATTAGCATCAGGGCTATAGTAGCAGCACATTGTTTTACATCAGGGCCCTAGAGGCACAACATATTTTAAATTAGAGACATAGTAGCAAAACATGATTTAAATTAGAGCCATAGTTGGCCGACATAATTTGAAATATAGTCATAGCAGCACAACATAATTAGCATTAGCGCTATAGTAGCAGTACAGTGTTTTACATCAGGGCCCTAGCAGCACAACATAATTTGTATTAGAGCCATAGTAGCACAACATAGTTAGCATTAGAGCTACAGTAGCAGAACAATGTTGTGCTACTATGACTCTAACTCAAGGTATGTTGTGCTGTTAGTGCCCTGATGTGAAACACAGTTAGCATTAGAGCTATAGTAGCAGTACAGTGTTTCACATCAGGGCCCTAACAGCACAACATAACTCGAGTTAGAGTCATAGTAGCACAACATTGTTCTGCACAACATTGTTCTGCTACTATAGCTAACTATGACTCTAACTAAAGTTATGTTGTGCTGCTAGGGCCCTGACGTGAAGCACAGTTAGCATTAGAGCTACAGTAGCAGCACAGTGTTTCACATCAGGGCCCTAGAGGCACAACGTATTTTAAATTAGAGCCATAGTTTGCCAACATAATTTGAATTATAGTCATAGCAGCACTACATAATTAGCATTAGAGCTATAGTAGTAGTACAGTGTTTCACATCAAGGCCCTAGCAGCACAACATAATTTGTATTAGAGTCATAGTAGCACAACATAGTTAGCATTAGAGCTATAGTAGCAGTATAGTGTTTCACACCAGGGCCGTGTAGCCACATCAGGGCTGGGGTCCCTAGCAGCACAACGTACTTTGAATTAGTCATATCAGTACTACATAATTCTCATTAGAGCTACAGTAGCACAACAGTGTTTTACATCAGGGCCAGGACAGCACAGCATAAATTGAATTTGGGCCACAGTAGCGGAACAGTGTTTCCCACTAGGGCTATAACAGCACAGTTGGCCAAGATCATTTGGATTAAAGTCATAGTAGCACTACATAATTAGCTCTAGAGCTGTAGTAGCAGCTCAGTGTTCCACATCAGGGCCCTAGAGGCACAACATATATTAACTTAGACCCATAGTTGGCCCACATGATTTTTATTGGAGTCATATCAGCGTTACATAATTAGCATTAGAGCTACAGTAGCACATCAGTGTTTAACATCAGGGCCAGGACAGCACAGCATGAATTGAATTTGGGCCACAGTAGCGGAACAGTGTTTCCCACTAGGGCCATAACAGCACAACATGATTTGAATTAGAGCCATAGTAGCCGAGCATCATTTGACTTAGAGCCATAGTTGGCCAAGGTCATTTGGATTAGAGTCATAGTAGCACAACATAATTAGCACTAGAGCTGTAGTGGCAGCACAGTGTTCCACATCAGGGCCCTAGTAGCACAACATAATTTGAATTAAAGTCATAGTAGCGCAACATTGTTCTGCTACTGTAGCTCTAATGCTACCTATGTTGTGCTACTATTGCTCTGATTCAAATTATGTTGTGCTGCTAGGGCGCTGATGTGGAACAACTCTAATCCAAATGACCTTGGCCAACTATGGCTCTAAGTCAAATGATGCTCGGCCACTATAGTAGCAGCACAGTGTTTCATATCAGGGCCCTAGCAGCACAACATAATTTAAATTGGAGCCATAGTAGCAGAGCATTATTTGACTTAGAGCCATCATTCGCCAATATCATTTGGATTAGAGCAATAGTAGCAGCACATAGTTAGAGCCATAGTTGGCCAACATAAATCGCATTATAGTCATAGCAGCACAACATAATTAGCATCGGAGCTATAGTAGCAGCACAGTATTTCACATCAGGGCCCTAGCAGCACAACCGAATTTGAATTAAAGTCATAGTAGCACAACATTGTTCTGCTACTATGGCTATAATGCTACCTATGTTGTGCTGGTAGGTCCCTGGTGTGAATCACAGTTAGCATTAGAGCTATAGTAGCAGTACAGTGTTTCATATTAGGGCCCTAGAGGCACAACATATATTAACTTAGACCCATAGTTGGCCCACATGATTAGTATTGGAGTCATATCGGCGTTACATAATTAGCATTAGAGCTACAGTGGCACATCAGTGTTTTACATCAGGGCCAGGACAGCACAGCATGAATTGAATTTGAGCCACAGTAGTGGAACAGTGTTTCCCACTAGGGCCATAGCAGCACGCCATAATTTGAATTAGAGCCATAGTAGCACAACATAGTTCGCATTAGAGCTAATGTCCAGGTTTATTTTTTTTTACCTCAAATTTCATTAAAATTACACTTAAACTGTACAAGAGTCTGTTATTATTAATATAATCATCTTATTATTAATAATAATAATAATAATAATAACAACAATAATAATAATAATAATAAATCTAATAATGTATCTTGTATCTAATAATATTCTACATATATAAAAAAATAGGATAACTATTATACAATTTTTAAATATATAATTTAATAAAGAATATATAAAAGTAACAAGGATTTTTATTATTCCTTTTTTTTATTTACTTAATTATTCATGATTCACTCAGAACTCGTCCATTGTTATAAAAAATAAATATAAAAAAGGACAAAAATTTTAACTTTATTTAAAAACTTATTCACGACATCCTTCATTTAGTCAGATATTAAAAAATAAATCCACCAAGAAATAAATATTAAACATTTATTTTTACTGATTAAAATCTGGCATGAAGCACAGGTCCGACAAGTAAAAACCATCCGTGTGGAAACAGAGCAAAATTACCAAAAGTACCGCTCGACAAGTTGCAATGTCTCATATCACCACTAGATGGAGGCATTTTACTACTACAAAAATCGCCGATGTTTAGATTTTTTTTTTTATTTTACCTCAAATTTCATTAAAATTACACTAAAATTGTACAAGTCTGTTATAATCTATATAACCATATTTCTAATAATAATAATAATAATAATAATAATAATAATAACAATAATAATGATAATAATAATAATAAAAATAATAATAATAATAATAAATCTAATAATGTATCTTGTATATCTAAAAATCTAATTAAATCTAATTTAATCTAATCTAAATCTCATAATGTATCTTGCTACAGGGCAGGTCCTGTGATGACGTCACATAATGGGCGCTACATAATCAGTACATGTCCCGCCCCTTATCATATATGATTGGCTAGAACATTAAGCAACTCATGCGCTGATTGGACAGTTTACATACATACTAACCAGTGGCTGATAATCACAAGGCAAAAAGTTCACTTATTTTGCATCTTATATGTTCCAACAGAATTTTGTGAGGGACACATATGCTGCAATAAACACATACAAAATGCATAATATGAATGTATTTTTAATCATATATGTTCTATAAGTCCTACATATGACTAAAACCTTATAGATGTTCATGATGTAAAAACACAGGGAAAGATAATTGAATATGAAATCTGTACTTCACTCATGACTTTGCTCTTATCTTCACCTACGTGTGGTCTTTATGCCTATAGTCAATAATAGTCAATATTTTTGATTTAACTTTGATTATTTACAACAATATGTTCTGAATTGTTACAAACAACAATGAATGTAAACACATGGTCTCATAATATCATTGCTGTCAACTGCAAAGGTTAATGATATTTTGACAGTAGATCCTCGAACCAGCTTCTGCACTGTACAGTTTCCACATTTTTCTGACTGCATATAGGCGATGTTGGTCATCACTGACACAGAGAAGGTATGAAAACATAAAAAATACTGCCATCTTTTAATATAACAAAAGAGTTGTTCATTTTCTTTGTCTTTGTATATGTTTGGCTGTGAATGACTTCTCCATTGACAAATCTTCTTTTCTAGTAGCTGCCAGTAGAGGTCACGGGTACATCTAGCAATGCATGTAATGTGTTCATATCATTTTCAGACACAGGCCTAATCTTTGGCACTCCAAGTGCAGTCACTCTGTCATATCTAGCACAGATCCTTATGTGATGTTTACTGGAGGTCATTTCTATGTAGAATGATTTTATTTCAGGTGAGACATCAGGATACAGCAGGATAGCTATGTAACATTTCCTTTTGCCCTGTCTTAGCACTCTACACAGGGGACTTAAAAGATACAGCAGGCCTTAGCTATGCGTGGCAATGCACAAGACCATGCTACCCTTTTGTAAATCTGCTGAGGTACTGCATTACTGATTTTTACTTGCTTAAGCAAGTAGCCATTATAATTCTCAAACATGAAATCAGACTGGGCATAGAGAGGACCTACATTCTCAACACTTTCTAAAATGCAGGAGCACATTGTAGGTCATCTGATCTTCACCATACAAAGACTGAACTGATTTAACATAAAGCTCCAGAGCCTCATGAGCATGGTCAATATCTTCTTGACAAATGTCTGAACCTAGCAAAATGTACATGTAAAACCCAGTGGCAAAGATACTTGTTTGGACATTTCCCCCTCAGGACTGGCAAACTGTAATATTAAAGCCATTTCTGCCATTTGGGAGCTTTCCAAAACCTACGCTCAACAATAGACCGTGGGATTCAGGAAAAAAAGCTTGGAAGCTTGATTGCTAAAAGATTTTCATCTACTCTTGAATTGTTCAAACCAGTATACCATGGTTGACTGTAGCTTTTAGAATTAAACCATGAAGTGGCTATTAGCAGCCAAACCCTCAGCAACACACGATACATGTAATCAGGGACCACACCATTGATCAGGTGAAAATTGGGTCCACAATTAGAGATGCCCCTTTTATGACCAAAATGCTCTGTTCGTTATTTTTGCCAATCTCACCTATTTGCACAGTTGTGTTGTGATCTCTAAGGTCTGGCATCTCCTCCAAACAAGGATACACTCGCACAGTCCCAGTGTCTTTTCTCACTTGAACACCTGGATGAAGACTGTTTGAAATTTTGCAGCAAAGGTCGTGCAACAGCATCACATACAGCACATAATGCATAGACCTTTGTGGTTTTAATTAATTAATCTACTGGATCTTGCCATTAAGGTCTCGTTTGTCCAAGAATTTAGCATTCCTCCACAAAAGGTTTGAGGAAGCTTGTCATTAGTGGTTCAGATGAGCCAAACCACAAGGCATATAGTAGACATTTTTATCTCTTTTCTCAGGGGGTACTTCTTTAACAAATCATAGTAAGGGCCAAATGCTGAATTTATATGACTGGAACACAGAAAAGAAAGAATCGCTAACTGATTTTAGATATTTGTACAACTTCCCATCAGAAATATCCGTTATTTCATCCCTGTTTTGGTCATTGTAAATCTTTTTGAATTCATTCTCCAGAAGAGCTTTAAATGGATCCCTCAATGGTATACAAATAAAAGACTGACCAAATTCTACACTTTGTCTCACAGTTTGTGTTGATGAGCAAATCTGGCATTTTAATCCACTGTCCTTAGACACTGAAAAGCCAATGTAAGAGCTGCAAATACCACAATAATGAGGATATTCTGATTTGTAGACAAAACCAATTTAAACACCTTTTCTAGAATGTACTTGCTACGTGGGACGCTTGCAGCATCCCCACTAAATAACCTTAACAGCTTCAGTAAGTCCTCCATTAAAGCCCCTGTTACATTGTGCTTCATAGGAAAGCAACTATGTTCATCCAACTGTTTTCTGTGACATGGTTATTTGAGAAACCTGACGTGGCCCAGTTGATATTCAATAACAAATGGAAAAAGAACAAAATAAGGATCATATTTAAAGTATTTACTAAAAGATTTGTGTTAAGCTTTAATGTTGATCTACTTATTTTTAAACTCGACAACATTGCATTCCGCTATGTCCTGAATTACGCATCACATCTTACGTTCAGTTTATCTACACATTTAGAGACGTACAAAATGTGTGTATGTAACAAAATGTGAACCAAAATGACATACAAATGTCCTTATTTACCTGCACCTCTGATGAAGTCCCCTCTTCTGCACTTTCTGATGGATGAGACACAGGGCTGTAACCCTTAAAAGACTTATAGAAGATATACGAGTTGAACTATAATAGAAAATATAGCAATAAAAACATGTAGAAATATAGCTAAAATAGAAATATAAAAATGTTTACCTGTATTTCTTTGAATATAGACTCCTCAGTCCTCAGTGAAAGATTGACCTGGATTAGGGGACAAAATGAACTGATAAATGTGAATATGAAGAGAATGTTATTTAAGAAATAAAGATTCAAGTATTAAAAGATGGTTCTTTTCGAGGGAGGGAAACTCACATTAGTGTTTGATGATCGTGACTGTTTGTCGACATCCTCAACAGCAATTTGGTAAATCACAGTGATGAATTTAAGTTTAAATCCAAACCCCATGTGTAATTAAAGAAACTCTTTAGACAAAACTGACAGTCCAGTAGATGCATTAAGAACAGAATTTAGTAAAGATTTAGACTAAGATTTAGTTTGATACTGAATGATGGTGTTTTTTTCAAAATATTGATCAGTTGACTTTTAATTGGTCTTTATCTAAATTGTCCTGCAGCTTTATTTTGTATTTTCTTGGTAAAATCAATGGTAAAAACTTATTTTTTATGATTTTCACACAAGTGTGTTGTGGCATTGTGCTTACAATTGCAGTTGTGTCAAAATCTATTGTTTAGTACATGGTATTATTATTAACCCAAACCAAGACAGACATCTTTTATTATTGTTCTTTACAAACAAAAAAAATTGTACACTTCTGCAAAGCACTTCCTGTGTGAAGTCCAATCAACACATCTGTTTCCGATTTAGCGAGTTAGAGAAATGTAAACAATGTGTGATTCTACTCAAGAAGTTCAGTATGAGTGCTCTACTGGGATTATAGGAACTTGTGTTATGTCTTTCAACCATTCACAATATGCAGAGTTACTGAACTGTTGTAAAAGTAAGCATGTAGTAAATGTGTATTTATTTTTATTTTTTTTATACATTTATTTTGTTCCAAGTCCGTTTTGACTTGCATCAGCCGCTATATGTTTGTCAAACATGCCATCATCAGTGGACCCCTGACTGAAGGACATCCTTCGGAGTGGCTATTGGCCAGCTTCTGTCAACAGTTCCACACTTTATACACTGGACCTCCTGAGCTGCTTTCAGGAACTCAAGGTCATCTCTCCGGGATTCTCCAGACAAGCCTTCACAAAGCAGCTGAAACATCGCACTAAGATTGAAGGAAGAGTAACTGTAATTGTTTTACCATATTATAAAACTTCTTTCTGTAAACAGACATCACATATTCTATTATATATGTATATCTTCCAGTCTGGACATATCAATGTCGATACACTACAGCGCAGCTTCTTAGAGTTTTCATCTGCTTCATTTGAGGAAAAACAGCTCTGCTGTGGTGCTCCTTTCACCTGCACGCATGTCCAGTCTGTAGGATTTAGTGGTAACTAGCGGTGTGGTTGTAGATTACAACCATCTTCCTCCAAGCTGAAGTAGAAAAAGTGATTGGTTCTATCTAGAGCCAGTAGTTTGTTTTTCCATTGTGGGTTACCGTAGGAACATGGCGGCTTCCGTGGAAGGGGACCATATTTAGATAAAAAAACTGCTCATTCCAAATTAATTAAAGCACAATTCTTATTTTCAGGAATATGTGTAACCCTAAATGTTACACACTGAACCATTGACTTACCTGTTTATCAATCTAAAGTGAAATTTTCACATACTTCAATTATTGCAGCTTTGCTTTCATTTTTTTTAGGTGCAATACATTTTCACTTGTTGAACAGTGCTGTGACAAAACCTCTACCCCTGTACTTCCTGTCTTTCTAGACAGCAGCACGCTTCCACCGCCTTAGAAGGAAGCTGGCAGAAGACAAAAAACTCCTTCTTCAGGAGATCAAGAACTACAATGGTCTTGTACTATACTCTGAAACAAACATTGATGTAGCTGTGGTGGAGCATTCCCTTACTGGAGAGAGCACCATGTCTCAAATATGGTCGTGGGAGGTTCATGGCAGTGGTATGTCAGCTTTCAGACGCTTCACCAGAATGTATTTACAGGTCAGCTATATAGAGTACAATGAACTAAGATTTAATTTGGATAAAAGAAGTATGTGTTTGTAGTTACAAAACAGTGCCATGCTATTATGCAAGATCGTCTCATATAAACATATAACTATTGTTGATTCTTAGCAAACATTTCAATCAAGAAGCAAATGCATGAACAAGTGATGTTGACAATGTGACTGCAAGAGGACAAAAGCATTTTGGTGTTGGAGATGGAACAACACTGCACATGCTTGCAGAGCCTGCCAGTTGTTCTCAAATACAAGATAGCTGCGGAGTGAAAGTTTAATAAAACCCCTGTCCATATTACAATAAAAAAACATATCAGTGTCTATCACAGAACTTGGATGAAGTAGAACAGCTCTGTTTGAGATGGTCATTTGTCTTTAAAGTCTTAGGGCTTTAAAGTGTGTCACATTTGCTTAAGAGATTTATTGTATTGTTGCTGTTACATGAAAGCTGAAATGAACTAAATATTTTGAACATTACAATTTGTTTCCTGATGTGTAACAAAAGGTTAGCATAACATCAAGCTTATTATTATCTCCTCCAGTCAACATAGAAAATCCAGCTGGTCAGCGTCATCAAAAACCTTTTTATTAATGTAACTCCTTGAATTCTACACAAGGTGTTACTTTACCACACCTGTAGAAGAAAGATGTTAACATAAAATAGCTATTAGACATTGGCTGCAACACAAATCGCTTTCTGCTGCTTTGGGCTTCGCTGCATAAAGTCACCTCAGTGAGACATCAGAGTTGCCTTAAGTGGGTTTATTCCACAGGTAGCTGGCAGTATGACAATGATGCACAAGAAAATGCCAGCCATCCTGGTATACAGATTTAAATGGGTGAATTGTTGCCTCATGAAGCACTCTTAAAATGTAGTTTGTCTTTGATGTTATCTCTTTTGTATTTTGCGATGTAGACAAGGGAAATGAGGGACTTTGCTGTCTCTTAAGAAGAAGATGTCAGAAAGGTTGCAAGTGGTCCTCTAACAGTACAAGACTGCTTTAGGCCCTAAAGCCTCTGCCCTTCCACATGTTGAAGCAGAAGATCAAAGTGGCCTCAGTAGTCCAGACACCAGTAAGGATGAAGAAGAAAACACAATTTAGGTAATTAACTTATTCAAATGTATGATTGTTTGTTCTAAAAAAAAAATAGACCAGGGTATAGAAAAAAAATAGACCAGGGTGCTTGAATAAGCATTGTGCTTGTGCATGGAGAACATAAGCAGCCCTGAAGAGTTCAGTCAGTTTTAAGCCTTGTGGCACCTGTTTTTAACAGCCAATCAGCTCGTAGCAAAGTTAGCTGGTCAAGTCCCTAAACTGTCAGCTGGTTGAGCCTGGTTGAAGTCAGTGTTGACTACACATGGCTTAATTAGTTTGGTGGAATGGCTTGAGCCTGCAGTGAATGTTACTGTTAATTCAAGCCAGGTTTTTTCAAGTGAGCACAGCTTTCCATTAACTGTGTTGATGAAATACCCCCATTGCTGTTACTCTTCAGAATTTCTTTGTGTATTTGTTGATGCTTTACAAGGTCCCCTGGTGGTCTAGTGGTTAGGATGTGGCGCTTTCACCGCTGCGGCCTGGGTTCGATCCCCGGTCAGGGAACCAACCCCGGCCACTCTTAGTGCCGGTCCCAAGCCTGGATAAATGGGGAGGGTTGCGTAAGGAAGGGCATCCAGCGTAAAAACATGCGGATGATCCGCTGTGGCGACCCCTAATAGGAGAAGCCAAAAGAAAGTAAATTTGTTGATGCTTTACACATACAAGAACTGAACTTCACCTTCTTCTATAAAAACCTCTTGCTGTTTTGTTTTTCTGTATTTCTTCAGATGGATGTGCACAAAGGACTGTGTCGAAGGAAATGAACTTGTATTTTTAGAATGCTCTAAACAGGTATGAGACAGGTATGAGGTGTGAGGTATTATGGGAGTGTGAGTGTATTATAAACATTATAACATAAATACTTACCTCAACCCTATTAAACCCAAGTCCTCTTCACCTCACCTACATCAGTACCTGACTTTACTAAGACCCTTCTGTCTGAATGAGCACAAATCTAAACAAACACAATCCATAATCTAGTGGAACATCTTTCCAGAGAGGGAAGCTTATTATAAGAGCAAATGGAGACTGAATGTGGAATGGGATGTTCAAAAAGCACATATAAATCTTATGGCCAGGTGTCCACAAACTTTTAGCAATATAGTGTATAGATTAAGCATATTTATATGTGGAATCTTGTTTAATTTGACATCACACTGCATTATTAATTCATCATTTATGGATTGTCTTTTTACTCAACTTCAAACAATCTGATCTTGCTTAAAATTACATCTGAGATATAGAAAGTAATGTGTATAGTAAGGTGTTTATGCATGTTAATGCATGCAGAGCTTTGTTTTAGTATTTGTACATTTACTGCATGTATTTGAACATTCTTTGGGGAACAAGTTGGTGTGGTGGGGATTGGCTGGACCTGGGAGAGTTTTTCTCTGTGTATGTATTTGAATTGTTTTGTCTATTTTGCTTTATGTACAGTAGTTTCTGTCTATTTGTTAAGGACCCCCTTGAGAACTAGATGGTTCATCTGAAGTGGTTTATCCTTTCAATCAACTTACAGAAATATGAGCAAAATGAATCACCTTTTTAAATGAAAATAAAAGTGCATTACTGTGAGAGACGTGGGGGATGGCCTGAAGTACTTGGGTTGAGGCTGAAACCATAGATCTTAGGACTAAAGGAAATACATTGGCTAATAAAACAGATTCTGTCATAGAAGGTGTTTCATTTTGGTAACTGTTTCCACATAAATAGCTCTGAGCTCTTTCCTGTTTGCAGTGGTGATGGACAGGTTGAAGGACAAGGTCAGACAGGAGTCTCCATGGACTATGTTGTTTGTGGAGGATATTGTGATTTGTGGTTGGAGTAGGGAGTAGGTGGAGAAGAGCCTGGAGAGGTGGAGGTGCACGCTGGAGAAAAGGGGAATGAAAGTCAGTAGGAGTAAGACAGAGTACATGTGTGTGAATGAGAGGGAGGGCAGTGGAGGGGTGCGGTTGCAGGGAGAAGAGGTGGAGAAGGTGGGGAAAATATATATTAGTATTAAGATGGGCCTTATACTAGTTCTCTAAACACACATTCCTATGTTATCTGTTCAATGTCTATACAATCTTTATGATGTGAGCATGTAAGGTACACGGAATGTCTTTGTCTGGACTCACACATCTCTGGTTACTGTGTCTTCTTACCCAATCAGAATCAGTTTTAGCTCAGGGGTTTTACAGAGTCTACTGTGTATATACAGTGAAGAAAATAAGTATTTGAACACCCTGCTATTTTGCAAGTTCTCCCACTTAGAAATCATGGAGGGGTCTGAAATTGTCATCGTAGGTGCATGTCCACTGTGAGAGACATAATCTAAAAAAGAAATCCAGTAATCACAATATATGATTTTTAAACTATTTATTTGTATGATACAGCTGCAAATAAGTATTTGAACACCTGTCTATCTGCTAGAATTCTGACCCTCAAAGACCTGTTAGTCTGCCTTTAAAATGTCCACCTCCACTACATTTATTATCCTGAATTAGATGCACCTGTTTGAGGTCGTTAGCTACATAAAGACACCTGTCCACCTCATACAATCAGTAAGAATCCAACTACTAACATGGCCAAGACAAACGAGCTGTCCAAAGACACTAGAGACAAAATTGTACACCTCCACAAGGCTGGAAAGGGCTACGGGGAAATTGCCAAGCAGCTTGGTGAAAAAAGGTCCACTGTTGGAGCAATCATTAGAAAATTGAAGAAGCTAAACATGACTGTCAATCTCCCTCGGACTGGGGCTCCATGCAAGATCTCACCTCGTGGGGTCTCAATGATCCTAAGGAAGGTGAGAAATCAGACCAGAACTACACGGGAGGAGCTGGTCAATGACCTGAAAAGAGCTGGGGCCACCGTTTCCAAAGTTACTGTTGTTATACACTAAGACGTCATGGTTTGAAATCATGCATGGCACTGAAGGTTCCCCTGCTTAAACCAGCACATGTCCAGGCATGTCTTAAGTTTGTCAATGACCATTTGGATGATCCAGAGGAGTCATGGGGGAAAGTCATGTGGTCAGATGAGACCAAAATAGAACTTTTGGGTCATAATTCCACTAAACCTGTTTGGAGGAAGAAGAATAATAAGTACCATCCCAAGAACACCATCCCTACTGTGAAGCATGGGGGTGGTAGCATCATGCTTTGGGGGTGTCTTTCTGCACATGGGACAGGGCGACTGCACTGTATTAAGGAGAGGATGACCGGGGCCATGTTTTGCGAGATTTTGGGGAAGAACCTCCTTCCCTCAGTTAGAGCATTGAAGATGGGTCGAGGCTGGGTCTTCCAACATGACAATGACCCGAAGCACACAGCCAGGATAACCAAGGAGTGGCTCTGTAAGAAGCATATCATGGTTCTGGCGTGGCCTAGCCAGTCTCCTGACCTAAACCCAATAGAGAATCTTTGAAAGGAGCTCAAACTCCGTGTTTCTCAGCGACAGTCCAGAAACCTGACTGATCTAAAAAAGATCTGTGTGGAGGAGTGGGCCAAAATCCCTCCTGCAGTGTGTGCAAACCTGGTGAAAAACTACAGGAAACGTTTGACCTCTGTAATTGCAAACAAAGGCTCCTGTACCAAATATTAACATTGACTTTCTCAGGTGTTCAAATACTTATTTGCAGCTGTATCATACAAATAAATAGTTTAAAAATCATACATTGTGATTTCTGGATTTTTTTTTTTTTAGATTATGTCTCTCACAGTGGACATGCACCTACGATGACAATTTCAGACCCCTCCATGATTTCTAAGTGGGAGAACTTGCAAAATAGCAGGGTGTTCCACAGTCTGAAGCTATTTCAGACCATTATCTCATCTCTTTTAAAATTTGCCTCAGTCATTGCATTACTACTTCACCACGTTATCGTGTTAAGCGTACTTACACGTCAGCTACAGCAGCGCGTTTTATTAACAATCTTCCAGAAATTACGATATTAGATAGATCTCCGTCTGACCCTGCAGAGCTCGACTGGGCCACTGAACACCTAGAATCAATGTTACGTTATACCCTAGATGATGTAGCTCCCCTTAAGACCAAAATGATCAGGGAGAAAAAATTAGCACAGTGGTATAATGATCATACACGCACCTTAAAACAGACCACTCGAAAATTAGAACGGAAATGGCGTCAAACAAAATTACAAGTATTTCAAATAGCATGGAAGGAGAGCCTCCTAAATTATAGAAAATCTCTTAGTGCTGCTAGATCAGCATATTTCTCCACCCTCATAGAAAATAACAAGCATAATCCTAGATTTTTATTCAGCACGGTAGCAAAATTAACAGGGAATAAAAGCACTGCACTCACAAGCACACCATTAATAGGTAGTAATGATTTAATGAACTTTTTTAATAATAAAATTGAAAACATCAGGCAAAAAATCCAAACGATTAATATAAATCCAAATTATTTTACAAGTAACCCTGTAGACAGCAGTGTAATTATAACAGACAATCAATTACAAAGTTTTACTCCTATTCACGAGAATGACTTAATTTCATTAATTTCCTCATCAAAATCATCAACCTGCATTCTCGATCCCTTGCCTACAGGTTTCTTTAAACAGATCATTCCAGAGGTAATTGAACCTGTTTTAAAAATAATAAACTCTTCCATTAGCACTGGTTTTGTACCAAAATCCTTCAAACTGGCAGTTATCCACCCCCTAATTAAGAAACCTGACCTTGACCCATGTCAGCTGTCCAACTACAGACCAATATCAAATCTCCCCTTCATAGCCAAAATTTTGAAAAAGGTTGTAGCACAGCAGTTATGCTCACACCTACTTATGAATAACATTTTTGAAATGTATCAGTCAGGAGTTTGGCCTCATCATAGCACACAGACGGTGCTAGTTAAGGTGGTAAATGACCTGTTATTGGCCTTTGATCAGGGTTTTGTCTCTTTACTTGTTTTGCTCGACCTTAGTGCAGCTTTTGACACCATTGATCACACTATACTACTTGCTAGACTTGAGAACGTTGTTGGAATAAAAGGGAACAGTTCTCTCTTGGCTCAGGTCTTATTTGACTGATCCCTATCAGTTTGTTGATGTAAATGGTGAGTTCTCCACACTCTATGAGGTAAAGTTTGGTGTTCCTCAAGGATCTGTCTTAGGCCCACTGCTTTTCTCTTTATATATGCTGCCTCTTGGTGAAATCATTCATAAACATGGGATTCGCTTCCATTGCTATGCTGATGACACACAGCTGTATATTTCAGCAAAGCCAGATGAGCGAGATCAGCTTAACAATGTTGAGAAGTGTGTAAAGGACATTAGACAGTGGATGCTTAATAACTTTCTTCTGCTCAACTCAGATAAGACGGAAGTACTTTTACTAGGACCACATGCAGCTAGAAGTAAACGTTCCGATTACGTAGCATCTCTGGATGGTGTTTCTGTTTCAGCATGTACGGCTGTCAAAGACCTTGGTGTGATTATTGACTTGAGTCTTTCCTTTGAGTCTCACGTGAATAATATCACCAGGATCGCCTTCTTTCACCTTAGAAATATTGCTAAAATTAGAAATATGATGTCGTTACAGGATGCAGAAAAACTAGTTCATGCTTTTGTTACATCTAGATTAGACTACTGTAACGCTTTACTGTCCGAGTAAGTGCATAAATAAGCTTCAGTTAGTTCAGAATGCAGCAGCAAGAGTCCTCACTAGATCTAGGAAATATGACCACATCACCCCTGTTTTAATCAGTCTACACTGGCTCCCACTAAAATCTCGCATTGATTATAAAATATTACTACTGACGTATAAAGCACTTAACGGTCTTGCACCGCAGTATCTGAGTGAACTTCTCTACCAGTATGATCCTCCACGCCTACTTAGATCAAAAGGTGCTGGCTATCTGTTGGTTGCTCAAATAATGAAGCCTACAGCAGGGGGCAGATCTTTTTCTTATAAAGCCCCACAGTTATGGAACAACTTTCCAATCAGTGTTCAGGACTCAGACACAGTCTCAGTGTTCAAGTCGAGGTTGAAAACTTATTTATTTAGTCAAGCCTTTTATCAGTAGATTTTTCTTAGGTAAAGGAGCAGATCTGGAGGGAGCATGGATATAGAGTGTTTGGTGAACACTCTATATTTGTATGCTGTCGTCCCCTCACATTCACACGTTCACTCGGGTTTGTTGACGGTGGTGTGGTGGGTCGTCACTTATCCCAGAGATCCCTCATGTCTGTGTTACCTTCTGGTTCTCCCTTTTAGTTATGCTGCCATAGCGAGTCTTGCCGCAGTCCAAACTGCACAGTAACATTAACTTTCATACACCAATAGGGACACCTAATAATCCATATCCTTATCTTCCCGTCACTCTCTCTCTCTCTCTCTCTCTCTCTCTCTCTCTCTCTCTCTCTCTCTCTCTCTCTCTCTCTCTCTCTCTCAGTCGAGTTAAACATGCTCCTGAGGCTCCAGTGACCACTGTTCCTGCCCCTCTCCCCTCCGTGGAACTTCACACTTCTGTGCAGCTTGGGACAGTCTCTCATCAACACCTTGGGTGGTTCCATGTAATTCCGGAGTAGAACGGGTGCTTTGAGGATGGATTGGACTGTAGTTGGTGTCGGCGGTCTGCTTCAAATGGACATTTGGTACAACCCAGATGAGGATGGGTTCCCTCTTGAGTCTGGTTCCTCTCAAGGTTTCTTCCTTATGCCATCTCGGGGAGTTTTTCCTTGCCACAGTTGCTCATCAGGGACAAACATACTTACAAAGAACATATTTACGTTTAATCAACACATTATCTGTGTAAAGCTGCTTTGAGACAATGTTCATTGTTAAAAGCGCTATACAAATAAAAATGAATTGAATACTTGCATAATCGTGAAGTTAGTGCACAAGAGGCAGTGTATAGGTTGACAAATATGCATTTAAAGGAGTGTTCCAGAAATGTTCAGTTTATTCCCACAGGTGATTCAGCTCGTATGAGTTTACCATTGCAAGTTCTACAAAACAAGTTGCAGTCGCAAACTTTAAGAAGTGAAGAGATGTGGATGAAAAGTTTGGTTGATCGTTACAAGAATAGACCACGTCAGAGTGTTTTTGACGATATGTGCTTAGCCACATTTGCGTCTGAGTATCGTATTACATCTTAAGGTCAGTCTCCCAATGAAATGACATTAGATAATAATCTTGGTTTTATTGTTACAAAAAACACATTCAGCCTGCAGTTGTTCGTTATGCACGATTTTCAGTGACTAAGAGTCCTGAAAAGTTTTACCAAAGTATACTGCAGTTGTTTTCTCCTTATCGTGCAGATACGGAACTAAAACCAGAGGGATATACTACTTATGAACATTTTTATAAAGAAGGTGTTTAGGTAATGGATTAGTAAAATTGGTTTAAAATGTAGTCAATAAAAACAGAGCATTATTTGAAAAGGATGCAGACGTGTTGGATACCGCACACAATACTGTTAATACTGAGGGCATATTAGAAAGTGCATGGTGTTCCCTTTGTCCTGAGCAGCAAGTTGATCATTTAGAACGTAAACAGGTTAGACGTGAGATTGTCCAAGAAGAAGAAGATGATAATGAAAGTATTCCAGATTTGACTGATAAAAACGTTCAAGTTACAAAAGTTACACAGTTACACAAAAAATTGTTTAAGTCGTGTTAAAGGGTTAAGTATAATTTGTTCCCTAAACAAAACCCAGATGGCTGTTTTTAATAAAATAAGGCAGTGGTGTTTGGGTAAAATTAGAGGAGAAAACACAAAACCTTTTTATTTGTTTATTACTGGTGGTGCAGGAACAGGCAAAACTCATTTAATTGAAGCCATAAAATGAGTCTTCATGACTATTGTCTCAGATTTCTTTGAATCCAGATGATATTTGTGTTGCTTTAACAGCACCAACAGGCATTGCAGCATACAATTTAAAGGCTGCAACAATATTTAGTATTGGCACAAATGTAAAATTGCCATACACACCGTTGGGTGAGGACAAATTAAATTCTTTGCGAGCAAATTTCCATGGTCTTCAAATACTAATAGACGAAATATCTATGGTTGATCATAAATTATTGGCATATATACATGGAAGATTACGTGAAATTAAACAGAGTGGAGATTTGTCTGCTTTTGGTAATGTGAGTGTAATTACTGTTGAGGACTTTTTCCAATTGCCTCCTGTGAAGGGAAAACCATTGTATGTGGATGTACCTGAAATGAGTTTATGGAGTTGTTTTAGTGTTGTTGAACTCACACAGGTTGTTAGACAAAAGGACAGTAATTTTGCTGAAATGTTAAACATTTAAGAAAGAAGCAAAACAACTGCACTAAACAAAGATGATGTAATGATGTAATCATATCAAGTTGTGACAAGGTTGAGGAAGATAATGTATCTTTACACATTTATGCTACAAATGATCAAGTGCATATGCACAACTTGAAGCAGGTGATAAAAATGTGCCCGGAAATTGAAACGATAGAGGCAGAGGATTATGCACGGAGTAAAAAAAAAAACAGGCAAAATAGAATTAATAGCTGGTCATCATGTAAAGGTTCATAACACATGTTTGCCAGAAAAGTTACTTTTAGGCAGAGATGCACGTGTTATGTTAATTAAAAACATAGATGTTGATGATGGATTAGTTATTGGTGTTTGTGGTGTAGTTACTCATATCGTACGTTCATCTAAAGAGAAGTTACCTGAAACTGTATACGTTCAGTTTGATGATAGTCATGTGGGATTGAAAAGACAAAAACAATGTTCATTTGAGGCAGCAAAATTGCTCCATTCTACACCTATGATACTGCTGTCGTTAGTTTAAAGTGTTTGCACCTGGTCAGGTTATGTAGCTTTGAGCCGGGTAAGGAGTTTGTCAGGGTTAACAATTAAAGACTTTAGTGAAAAGGCCATTTTCTGTAATGATCAGATTTGTGAAGCTCTTCAAGAAATGCCATCTTTTATGGCACATGATGAATCATTGGTGACAGTACAAGATAGTTCCTTTTCTGTGTTTATACTGAATGTACAGAGTTTGCATTGCCATAAAGAGGATTTAAAATGTGTCTAGTCAACATTTACAACCAACATGTATTGCTGTAACTGAAACATGGCTGCCAGAACACTATCTGCCTGAAAGTGTACATTTAAAAAACTACAACTTTGTGGGTATTCCTCGTTGTGTTGCATACACAAGTATATGTCCTCCTTTCAATGATTTGTAACTACAACAACACGGTGGAGTTGGAGTTTATACAACATGTGGAGTGCCAAACACTATTATAACAATTCCAAATCTTAATTTACAATGCCTGTTGACACATTTTCCTGAAAATGATATTTTGCTTGGTGTTATTTATAGACCACAAACATACCCTTTGTGTAGTTTTACAGAAAATATGGGCAGGTTAATTAATCAGCTGCCCTTAATTTCAAATAACATTGTGCTTGTGGGAGACTTTAATAATGATGCATTAAAGTCTAATTCTGTGTGCTCTTTTATGGCAGATAGGGGTTTTATTCAACATGTTACGGAACCTACAACAGAAAAAGGAACATTAATTGATCATGTGTACATAAAACGTATGACAAATTTCTCAGTACACACTTTACACTATATTGTGCCAGTGTACTTTAGCACACACGAGGGAATTTTGTGCTCTTTTAAACTTTCAATTCAAATGGTCTCTGATTCTCTGTTGAAAGTCAAATAGTATACTTTACTAGAAAAATGCTAGTATGTTTACTTAAATCTGACAAATATTGAGTTTACTAAAATAGTTAATTATTGGTAAAATGTTAAAATAAATATTTGAGATTACAAATAAAAATTAAGTAATATAACTCGAAATGTTTGAGACATTTCATTGGGCATGCGCAATGAAGCACAACTCCCCTCCCCCACACTTTGCTGAAGCTCATGGACTGAAGACGGTTTGAGCATCTACTGATTAAGGTATTAATTAAGGCATATTTTTGTTTCCTTGTTTTAGTTATAATCATGATGTTTACTTGAATTAATATTACTTTGCTGAACATGTTAGGAACTTTTAATCTTGTCTTTACATAAACATCTTTTGGACCGTTTGTAGCTTTGAACACCTCGTGTTGGAAACCAACATCTAAAATGTCATTTTGCACTTTAGATCTGTAAAATCGGATTACCGGTTAATTATTTAGAAATGCTTTATTTTTGTTAATTTGATTACTCGGTCGTGACAATGCGGGACCTGGCAGTGTAACTTAACTAGTCTATAATTAGCATGCGTTATTGAATCTAGCCATTTTCATCGTGATGTGGAGCGGGGATGGGGAAGGAAGAAAAAACATTTGCGAGATTTTGGAAGGAAGGAAGGAAAAAAACTCGAGAAGAAAAAAAAACGTAACATGGGAGACAAAAAAAAAAAAACTGTCTTATTCAGTGCAAGTTTTGACTGAATACACCGTCAAACTGTAACCACCGCGCGAAAATACAAAAGTAACGTCTGAATGTCGCCAGCGCGTGCACTGCGCATGCATCTTTTAAAAGACAGCGTTGAAGTGTAGGTTACTGAATAGTACAGATTCAAGCTGCGTGTTTTAGTTTTAAAGAAGTAGTTCACCAAACATTTTTCCCATGACTTTCATGATAATTAGATTTTTTTCAATAGTTAATACCAATAGTATTGTTCATTGTTAAAGTTGTGGATTAATTCATTTTATTGGTAATATTTAATGCTAAATGAGCATGTGAACTTCATTGCAAGTTACTCTCCCTTTACCTTGCCTTTAACTTAATTCTTTTCTTTTTTTTTTTTTTCTTTTTAGGTTTCCTGTTGATTGCCTTCTGCCATGCAGTGGAATTGTAAGTTTTGAACTCTGTCTTTAGATGTTGGATGTACTCTGACCTCTGGTATAGTCTTTAGACATAATTTAAGCTTTAGCTATTGTGGCTGAAAAGTGCAAAACACATTAACAAATATAGAAGCACATTAAAAGTGTACAAATGTATTGTCCTTATTGTGGATTCAAAAGGACCCTGTGTACTTCTGTACCCGGTCGGCTCAGAGGTCATCAATGTTCCTGGGACCCCGAGGCCTTTTATACTGAAGGACTATAAAACAGAAACTGGAAAACCTTATGCAAGGATAAATGAGTTTATTTGCAGAATGAAGCACTTTGAAGGTTAGTTTGCCAGAATGAAAGTATTGTTTATGTTTCGGGTAATAACATGGTTTGTTCTGTGTCTAGGAGAACAGGAAGTCAGTTCAGAATCAGATACAGAAGTTATCATAAGGACACAAAATCCTGAGAGATCTAACCTGACTGACACACTGCTGATAACAAAAAAAGAACATTTTTTTCTTCAATTCTGCTGAAGTTTGCTTTAGTTCATTATTATTATTTTTACTTAATTTATATTCATGCTTCAGTTTTTATCCTTATTTCCAAGTCTGTTTATGTTTATAATAATTATGAAGAGACTCATGCAGGCCATGGGCAAGTTTAAATTCTCTCTTTCTCCCCTGATTCTAACCTGACAGCTCCTTTTACACAGTCAGTCCTTCTTAGGCTGTACTCTGGTTTCTATAGGGGGTTTTTGTGAGAAAATTGATGTTCAAAGTCCAGTTGTTTCCTTTAAAGTGTAATAAAGTTGTAATGCTTCGTCACAGTTCTCTGGCCACTGTAATCGAGGATGTTGCATGACCACGTGGTATCATCATGGTGGAGGGTTTAGCTGTTTGTAATTTGATTGCAGATGCTGGAAGCACAGACTGCTGGGGCTGTGGAGGAACTGACTTCTGGAGAAGCTGCTGCTTTGTTTCATTATTTACTTTCTTTGGTGTTTGTGTGTGTGTTTACTGATTAGTAGAAATACAAGATGATGTCAAACTCAGTGAACACGTTCTACAGTGGACTCAGACATAAAAGTAGAACAGGCTTTTCTACTCATTAAAATGTATGTCCAAACTTGCTTTTATATGTTTAATAACATTTATAATTAAATATGACACATTTGACAACTTTTATTGATAGTACCACAAAATTGGAAGTTGGCTGTTAATTAGGAAGTACTCGTTTGAAGACACTGGGACTTATGATGGTAAGATCGCTTATGAAGTGAGAATCTAGAGTAAGGGCATAAAAATCTTGAAAAGGTTTGAGAAGAAACCTTTTTTCAGGACCCACTTTCACGTTCGGCACCAGTGGGACACAGTATGGAGTTCAGGATGGAGAAGTTTCTAAAGGGAGAAAAAGTCTGACTTTCCTCTCCTCCACAACATCTCCACTACATGCTGTTATTAATCACAGCACTTTCTCTTTTAGTTCTTGCTCTTTAAATTGAACTTGACCGAGTGCGATTAAAATAATTCCGTTTCCAACTCGTCAAAGAGTCGCTTCAAAGAGTCGGTTCAAAGAGTCGGTTCAAATAGTCGAGTCAGTTTTCCGAAAGTGAAAGTGTTTCTCAGCCTCGAGTCCATGTGGAGGAGTGGTTGGAAAAACACAAAGATCTTCAACAGCAGTCAGAAGCAGTGAGATTCATGTCCAACAACAAGCAGTGCTGAAGAAAAGTGGGTGAGTTTTTCCTAGAAATGACTTTCTATCGGAATAATGCGTTTGTGTTTTCTATGTAATGGAGTTTGTGGAAAGATCTACCTATCTACCTACCTACCTACCTACCTACCCACCCACCCACCCACCCACCTACCTACCTACCTACCTACCTACCTACCTACCTACCTACCTACCTACCTACCTACCTACCTACCTACCTACCTACCTACCTACCTACCTACCTACCTACCTACCTACCTACCTACCTACCTACCTACCTACCTACCTACCTACCTACCTACCTACCTACCTACAGTGGTGTGAAAGTGTTTTGTTCTAATTTTTTTGCATGTTTTACACTTTAATGTTTCAGATCAACAAACTAATTTAAATATATTTGTAAAAGATAGCATAAGTGAACACAACATGCAGTTTTAACTGAAATATTTTATTATTGAGGGAAAACAAAATCCAAAACTACATGGCCCTGTGTGAAAAAGTGTTTGCCCCTATACCTAATAACTGGTTGGACCACCCTTAGCAGCAACAACTGCAATCAAGCGTTTGCGATAACTTGCACTGAGTCTGTTACAGCGATGTGGAGAAATTTTGCTCCACTCATCTATGCAGAATTGTTGTAATTCAGCCACATTGGAGCGTTTTCCAGCATGAACTACCTTTTTAAAGCCATGCCACATGCGCTGTATCTCTCATAAACTCATTTCTAATGCTGTCCTTCGTCATCACTCCCAATGAACATCTCAACATCTTCAGCTCTGCTACCTCCAGCTCCACCTCCTGTCTTTTACTCAACGACACTGTCTTTAAACCATACAACATCTCAGGTCATCTGGTCCAACCAACTTTCCACTCTTTATCCTCTTAATCTCTGCTCTCACTTCCTCCTTACTAATCCCATCCACTTTCTGCCTTACCATCTCCACACCATCCAACCTTCTCTCTCTCTCTTATTTTCCTGCTCAAATCATCTGCTCAAAATATTTCCTCCATCTTCTCAACACACTCTCCTCATTAGTTAACACATTTCCATCTCCATCCTTTATTGCTCTAACTTGCAGCACATCCTTCCCAGCTCGGTTCCTCTGCCTGGCCAATCGCTACAAATCCTTTTCTCCTTCTTTAGTGTCCAACGTCTCATACAGCTCCTCGTATGCCTATGCTGCACATCTCCTTGTACTCCTGCCTACTTTTATTATCTCTCTCAATCCCAATTCTGTTTCTCCAACCTCTTTCTCCTTATATGTTCCAGCACTCTCCTCCTTTCTATTTTCAGATGTCACACCAAGTATGTTTCTCGCTGTCTCCCTCATCACTTATGCAGTAGTTCCCCAATCATCCAGCACGTCTTCACCACCACAGAGCCCCTGTCTGAGCTCTTCCCTGAACCTCACACTACAGTCTTCCTCCTTCAGTTTCCACCTTATTCTTCTTTCAGTCCTCACCCTCCTCCTCTTTTTCTTCACCTCCAAAACCATCCTACAGACCACCATCTGATGCTGTCTATCTACACTGTCCCCTGCCAACCCCTTACAGTCTCCAATCTTCTTCAGGTTACATCTCCTGCATAGAACATAGTCCACCTGTGTGCCCCTCCCTCCACTCCTTTATGTCACCCTATGCTCCTGCTTCTTCTTAAAATAAGTTCATAACTGCCATTTCCATCCTTTTAGCAAAATCTTCCACCATCTGCCCTTCCACATTCCTCTCCTTAAGGCCATACCTACCCATCATCTCCTCATCACCTCTGTTCCCTTCACCTAGATGCCCATAACTTGGGCCTGGACCGATCCGGTATAAATTTCTGATTTATACCGGATCCTCATTTATCCGGGCTTGAGTGCACTGTATTGTGCAACCCTAATGGCTGGGTTAACATTAAAGACTATATAATTTCTATTAATCATCAAAATATCTCTATTTTTTTGGAGGGTTATTGCTGTTATGATTCTGTTATTGTTATGTTGTTATATATGCTGTTTAGGTGCATTTGTTTACAGGGAACTCTCACCTGGACCAAGATTGTAGTAGCAATGTTTGTTTTTGCGTTTTCTAGGAATGTGATTGATTCCAGCAGAAGAGATCGGCATCTTCAGGACTCTGCGTGTACACGAGCATTGAAAAATGGAGATCCCTGATCAGGGGACAGGTCATGTGACCTTACCCTCAAAAGACTGGTAACCTGCCATGTTCTAGTATTTTACTAATGAACTGTTCATATCTGCATTATGGAGTTTCTATAGAAATAATAACTAATATTTATGGTAAGAATAAAACTTTAGCACTCACTTGAAAAAGTGGTTAATGAAATAATGTCCCACAACTGCTTATTTTTTGCCTTTTAATTAGTTTTTGTATTTATACTCCATGTTTCCATTGTCTCTTTGTGAAGACCTGTTTGTTTCTGCTCTTAGTCTATTCCAGGCATGGTAGCATGTGGAGATCTGCTACTATTAGCATTCTGTTGTATTTAAAGTTAAATGAAACAAGGTTGTGGATTTTTAAGGAACTATACTGCAGGGGTGTTTGTTCCCTGTTCACAATCTGTGTTCTGTATGCTACTATTCCTAGTGTGTAAAAAGTGAGAAAGATTATAATGAATTTTAAACAGAAATGAAAACCCCTCACCTGTACACAGGTAACATCTCTGTCAGGTGGCAACCACGAGTCGGAAACGAAAGTAACTCTATCATGTTTATGGAATCATTCAGCACACAAACAGAGGACAGGGAGTGTTATGAATCGTAATGCTGGATGAAACCAGCGGGGAAACTCAGCACAAGAGAGAGAGAGAGAGAGAGAGAGAGAGAGAGAGAGAGAGAGAGAGCATGCAGAGCTGACTGGTACTTTTAGTGAGTGTGTGTTTGTGTGTGTGTGTCCCGGCATGAGTATGACAAAAGATGTGCGTTACCGAGTGTGTGTGTGTGTGTGTGTGTGTGTGCGGTGTGTGTGTGTGTGTGGTCACGTGATTTTAAGGTGTGCAGCGCGGAGACCAAGGTGCAGGTGAATACCGAGCAGATCGACACTAAACTGGTGTCACACACTTGCGGTAACGCACAACTTTCCTCGTATTCACGCCGGGACACACACACACACACACACACACACACACACACACACACACACACACGAGCACTGCCTAAACTGAGATTATCTGGTGTTTTTATTTGTTTTGTTAAGGGAAATCTGCAAACTGTTTTCAGAAAGTGTGTGTCCGCCATACAATCGCACTAACAAACATCACAATTGTGATACAATTAATCGCGCAACACTATTTCAAGTTAAATGTAATAAATTTGAAGAGTTACCAGAAATATTGTGATACATTATAATACAAATTAAAATTTTTAAACAATGAAATTCTGTCTCATGTCCATTTCTATTATTTTAAACAGTAAAGGAAAGAGAGAGAGATCACACTCAGCAGAACCCAGCTGTGTCTCCATGAAGAGTGATGAGTCTATGAATCCTCCTCTCTACTTCAGAACTGGAATCTCCTCACCTGTACACAGGTAACATCCCATAATTCTCATAGTTACAGTCACAGTTAATGACTAAAGCTAGAATTCTAATCTATTATATCATTTTCATCTTTTACTCTTAAATCCAAATGTCTTCAGTGTCGAGCAAAAACCCAAAGAACTGGACTCCCTGTTCCAATACTTTTGGAGGTTTGTGTAGGAAGAATAGAAAAGTAGGAAAAAGTGGGAAATGAAAACAGGAGCACATTTAATTCTCCAGGTGCACAATGTTGGAGTTGTATTCAGCTCTGTGTTCTCCAAGTGTTCCTGCTCTCACTACAATTATTGTAGTACAATTTGTGTTCAGGTTTTGACTCCAGTATTAAAGTGAGGAACGTTGAGATCTTTAACACTTGTTGTTTTTGTTCCCAGTGTTCTACAGAAGGCAGGAGACAGAAGAGAGAAGAACATTAACACAGCTACAGGGTACGATCAAAACCAACACCATGACTGTGACACTGACACACTGCTATTCTAAAGCTCTCTGCTGTTAGTAACTACAGAGTGATTAGATGATAGAAAACCTCCAGTAGAATAAAGTAAATCCACAGTGAGAACATCATAAAGATCTATCTAGCAGGAAAAATGTGAACTTCTACTCTAATCATTGGAGCCCATGTCTCACCATGTCTTCCTTCTTCACCCTGTCACAGACACGACCCAGAATCCACTGCTGCAGATGAATTCCAGAAGAAGTTCAAGTTCAATCTGATGAAGAAGTTTGAGTGTTTGAATGGATTGATGCTAAAGCAGGAAAACCGAACCCTCCTGAATGAGATCTACACAGAGCTCTACATCACAGAGGGAGACAGTGGAGACATCAATAAAGAACATGAGGTGAAACAGATCGAGGCAGCATCAAGGAGGAACCCAACTGAGGAGACACCAATTGAATGCAGTGACATCTTCAAACCCTTACCTGAACAAGACAAAGCCATCAGGAGAGTTCTAACAAAACCCTTATCTGAACAAGATGAAGAACCCATCAGGAGAGTTCTGACTAAGGGAGTATCTGGAATTGGAAAAACAGTCTCTGTGCAGAAGTTTGTTCTGGACTGGGCTGAAGGAAAAACAAATCAGGACGTCCACCTCATATTCCCACTTCCTTTCAGAGAGCTGAATTTGATGAAGGAGCAGAAACTGAGTCTGATGGAGCTCCTTCATGTGTTTTTTAAGGAGATGAAAGAAATGGACATTTCCAGTTTGGAGAAGGTTTTGTTCATTTTTGATGGTTTGGATGAGTGTCGTTTTCCTCTGGATTTCCAGAAGACAATGAGAGTGTGTGATGTAACTGAATCAGCACCAG